>NC_058416.1:26157684-26306369 GCF_002201575.2 Neomonachus schauinslandi | reverse complement strand
GGATCCAGCAGGCGCTCAGAATGAAACCCAGGGGTGGATCCAGCAGGTGATCAGAATGGTCGGGTCTGAAGGGACACCACGGGCACCACGTTTATCCCTTCTCGGTTACCTGGGTGGGGTGACCATGCCACCTGCTTTGCTCCCGACAGTCCCAGTTTACTCCGGTGGCCCCAGCACGATTATTCAGCATGCCTCCTTTCACTTCGGGAAGTATCCCAGTTTGGATGCTAAATGATATGTTCATCTTAATTCTGGGACACAGAGAAATATCCTGGTAGCATGACAGATGTCCCCAAAAATGCCACCTTGTAGAGTGATATTCTATTGGAAGAGTTCCCAGTTCCTGGGGGGCTTCAGCCTCTCAGTCACTGTCATAAAGCTCTCTCTCTTTCCAGAGTTATTCCCGTCCCTTTTAAGGACAACTCACACTTAGCTCCACCTTGGGACACTTCAGCCTAGCTACAGGCAGTGTTCTCCAGCGCCCCTTGGGCAGTCGGGAGGAGTGGGAAGAGGACAGAAGGGTGCCATGCTGACCCGAGTGACTGTGAGCCCTGGTTCTGCCACACCTGGCTCAGTGACCTTAGACATGTCACTTGGAATGCCCGGAGCTTCTCTTTGTCGAAGGGGGATAATATACACCCCACCCATCCCCCTAGTTAGGGGGTCTGCTCCATGCCAAGGTGAGGAGGAAGGACTGTATGTCCTGGAGTGGGTCCCCTGGTGATGGTTTGGAGATACTGATAATGAAATAGCACACTAATAAGGCTAATAATATCAATGTTTTAAAACACCAGGACGGCCCCTGCAAGGATGTTCGTGGAGCTGAGCCTGTGCCTTCCTGCCACCGGGCCCGGTGAATGCCTCAGCCAGGAATAAGCCAAACCATCAGCAGAGAAGGAGGAAGATAAACCCCTTGTGGGGATGGACAGGGGACTGTGTGGGCAGAGGCCATAGAGCGTTACTCCAGCCGCTGCAGAAGGCATCAAGGATTCACAATCCTGGTTGCCTCTGATCGTTTTTTTTTTTTCTTTTTTGGAAGCTGGAGATCCCCGTGCCAAGCCCTCAAAGCGGCCCGACTTTCCATGCAATAAAGCAGCAGTGAGAAAGGCTCAGAGTAATTAAGTGGCTGACGCACAGAAGAAGCCGTTACAAAGAATTGACTAAATTGCCCATTCATTAGCAGCTCGGCATGGAAGGAGAATTACAAATAGGCGGCAGAGCCCGCAGTAATTCAATCTAACCTTGTACTTACAGAAAACAATGAGATAATGAACAGAAAAATTACCAGGCACATATTGTATATTGTTAAAGGGGCGGGAGGGGGGCGGGGGGAGGTTGGGGGGCGGGGGAGCGCAGGGACGGACTGGCACATGCAATGCTAATGGCCTCGCTCAAGCTGAGCAAACGTTTCTCCAACACAATCATAGTTCTCAGTCTAAGGGCCTCTGGGGAGCCGAGATGAGGCAAGATCGCGCACAAAAAAATGTAATTTATAAGGCGTCTGTGGACTGGAATTTATCATCGGATCCGCTCGCCGCTGCTCAATTGATATGTAGTTGATTTCAAACAACACCCCCCGGGCGCCCAGAGGAAACATTTTTTAGATTTTACGCTTGGATATATCTGTTTAACTCGCCATTTACCAAAACAACGGCTGATGACAGCACAAACCAGTCACTCTGGAGAAAACACGCACACGCTCTCATACACACGCGCACGCACACACACCAGCATCAGCAGCAGACATAATAATGGCAGACAAACCTGCTCAGCCCGGAGAACACTGCTGTGAATCTGGAAAGGGAGAAGGGAGGAAGAAAAATAGAAATCCAAGAGACCTAGTCTTTTTCTGCGGCTTTGCAGGACTTAGTGCTTGTAGTTGGTGTTTATAGCTCACGCACCAGTTTTCACAGCTGACACCCACCCCACCAGCCCCCTGCTTTTTGGTTGAGCGGCTTAGAAAGGCTCAATGCCATGCCTGCTCGCCTCTTGCACGTCTCAGGCACTGCCCGTCCCTGTCAGGGACCAAGTCTGGCCTCCCCTGGGATCCACAAGACCCTGGACCTCAGTGGGTTGGAAAGAGTGGGGTCTCCACAGTGGGGTGTGGGGAGGGGATAAATGGGCTGCAGACTGGAGCACTGATGGGACTTTCCTGGGGCCACCAGGGCCTCCAGATGTGGGGGTGTTGGCAAGGAGCAGTTTTAGAAGAAGGTGGACGAGTTACCCATCACTCCAAGGGATGAGAGTTTGGAGGTCGGGTCAACAAGTCACTCCGTTCTGAGGACAACAACCTAGTGCCCAGGTTGGACACAGAAGGAAAAGCATCAAAAATGTTTCTGGTGTTAAAAAAAATAATAATTCGCTGGACGCTTGCCAAAACCAGCAAGATACATTTTATTCAAGGCTACTGCAATAGGGGAGAGACTAAATTCAACTCTGAATACAACAGGCACCAGTGGAGATTGATAGCCAGGGGACAGGGTGAGGAAGAAGAGGGAAAATTACTAAGGAGTAACTTGGTTAGGTGTCAGGGGTGCGGCAAGACCAGCCTGATTGAATATCAAGGGTGGAGCATTCTAGATAAACGGGCACAGTGAGTGTCTGCTAAAACTGGGCTATCTGGACCAAGGACAGGGCTAATGACACAGAAGGCTCCAAGGAACCCTACTGAAGTTTTGATCAATGCACTGTCACTGGGTCCAGGGAAGCCATGTGGATAAAAAGTTAGCCACAGCCTGAAGACTTTGTCTTCCCATCGGGAGCCTGTGCCTTAGACAAAGCACCTGACCCAGCGCTTAGTGAGAGAGGAGGGACAGCTCAGAACAAATTCCACCTGCTGATGAGCTCTGCGACTGCCGAAGTGGGAACACATGCCTGGACCACACGCCGTCCATCAAAACAAACAGATGCCTCACAGAAGCAGCCATCAGAAGATGCTCGCAGTGCTGAACTCTGAGGGCAGCCTTGCCACTGGTCACCAGCCCGAGCTCCAGGTGCGGGGCTAGCACCCGGGCCTGACCAGCCAGTAGGGGGCAGTCCAGCCCAATGGGAAGGACACTGAAATGGCCCTCCAGAAAAACCATGATTTTATTCCCATTTGGCCACTGGGGATTCACTGTGATGCCCTCAGTACCTCATCCCTTCCAGTCTCTGGGCCCCATTCTGTGCATTTATAAGAGATCCCTAATACTGCCCGACCTCATGTCCGTTTCACAGGGAGGCTGGGAAGGAATCGGGCTAGGAAAAGGCCACATACGTACTAAGTGTGACAAAGAATTAGACCAATAGTTCCAGACCAGTAGTTCTCCAAGTGTAGTCTGGGAGCAGAAGCAGCACCTGGGAACTTAGAAATGCAAATTCTTAGGACTCACCCCCGCCCTACTGAATCAGAAACTCGGAGGATGGACACCAACTATCTGTTTTAACGAGCCGTCTAGATTTTGAGGCAGGCTCAAATTTGAGAACCACTGGCCTAGTGGATACAGACTGTGTAACTTCCTGAGAGTACAAAGGGCAGCTGAGAAAAATAATTAGGGGAACTGATAAATCTTCTGCAGCCAATTGGATTATAACTCGTACTATTAATCAAATATTAATGTTTGCTTTTGAATAGTGTTGTGTACTACTCAAAGCACTTTCGAATACCCGATTTCATTTGATACTTTAACTTATTCTCCTGGGTAGGCAGTGGGCAGCGCACATAATACTGTCCCAAGAAGCAAAATGATTCAACAAAAGTTACTCCGTAACAGTTGGGGATGTGCTAATAAGGCAGATAATGAGGCAGAGAAGCTCAGGACTTTGCAATACCCCATACTGCCTTTTAATCACAACATTATAGATCTTTAAATCTAGATGAAGCCTTACACTTGATACATCTTCACGTAGAAAATTTTCTCACTTTTCTTCTTTCTTAAGCACACTCCCATTTTTTACTGTATTTCGGGTCACTATCAAGTTATCTGTGTGATTCCTTGACCCACGTAGGACTCTGGAGAGCTGGGGAAGGTATGTGGACTTTGTCCTTAACCTCAAAGGAACCATGAACCCAGCCATCTAGCAAATACCAAAGGTTCCATTGTTGTCTCCATTTTAAAGATGAGCAAGCCAAGGATCAGGCAATGAAGAAATTTGTTTAAGGTAACATGGCTAGTTAGGGCTGAGACTGGAAGTCAGGAATCCTAACTCTTGGGTGAAACCACCTACTGGGGAGTGGAAAGCAGGCTGGAAACATACCTTCAATGTTGATTGTTAAATACTAGTCGCCAAGTGTCCAGAGGACTGTAGGTATTGATCAAACTCCATCTTTTTATCGCTCTCAGGTACTAGGCCCCACGCATGCTTGTGATGAACTACAAGAGTCATGGAATCTTAGAGATCATGTAGCCAATGGGCAGTCCGACTTGGAAAATCTTTCTGGACCATCCTGGTGGGTCCTTCCACCTCTTGAATGTCTGATGTGATGGGCACTGCGGCACGAGACATCTGGGAGATGCTGTTCCAAGTCATGATGTGGCTCTCAGCAAAAGCTTTGGGGGTCCTATGCCAATTATTCCCACCCCTCACCTCTGCTCCGCTGTGTTTCCTTCTTCCAGAAGCCCTTTTGAGTTTGCAGAATCCGCGGGAAGCGTCAGCTTAAATCATCATAGGCTGAGTATCAGCCACTCTCCATGAGGGAATCCAGCCGATTCCATGCGTGGAGCCATTTGGTTAGCAAGAGCCCTGTGTAGAGAGAACGCTCGTCATGGTCAGGGTCAGTGGAACCTTCCCGTACCTTCACATTGAATATCCTAAGTCGGTAACTCTCTACATACCTCACAGGAACTCCTGTTCACCATCCCGAAAGCTGTCAATGAGGAAAATGGTTTCAGAAGCCTCAGGGAGTCAGTGATGAGATGCCAGGGAAGCACTTGAAATCTTCCCAGAAGACACAGCTGCCCCATCCTGTCTTGATCTTTCAATCAACTTTATAACCTCCATTGGACAGCCCTCAAAATGGGAGTACACACAGACGATATCACAGTTCACCCTGGGCAACGGGCCAGCAACTAGTGGGCTTGTCAGTGAGCGAGTGTTCCTAGGATCACCTTGCCTAGAAAAAGCCCAAATCAGCCCAGCTCTGATTCAAAAAAGCAGAATTAATTGGATTATATTTTTAATGAAGCTCTCATCCCATGCTAGGATTAATGAGCTACCCTTGACAGGGAACCAAAGACACGTTTTTATTGAGGGGCGATAAATGATCTACTCTGACCTCCTCATTAGGCAGCTTCCTTGCACTTCTTCCGTTTCCTTCCGCAGGTCCACGTAAGTTGCAGGGCCCAGGAGATGAGGACGCAGGGAGCTTACGAGCCCACCCACGCTGTATGACCTGAGCGCTGAGGACCAGGTGGTGTCACAGAAGCACAGTGCCAGGACAACTGTATACACTGGCCAGCATCATTTTCCAGAGGGAAGATGCCCAGACTGTACATGGGGGAGGGTCCTATTCATAGGGCAATGCTTCATGTATTCAGGCTTTCCAAAAGATGGAGCAACCCCATAAATGAGTTTGTTAGAGGATGGATATTTCAGCTCTGATATATTTTTAAAATAATCATTGATAAATACCTTTCCAAAATTTATTATATGTTTCCTCATCATGCAATTAGCACTTGCCAAGCATAATTTAACCTTTTCTTCCTGCAATGATCACCAATGTGATTGTGCGTTAACATTCTGGGTCAGAAAAAATGCTACTGAGGGATTTGAGGCTGTTTGTCCCGCACTGAATGGCCCCAGACTACTGATAGTTTGGTATTTTGGGGTCCGAGCTTAATAATCCAATAGCTTGCTGTCAGAGTTTCACCTGATATTTTTTTGCTATGATAAGGAGATGTAGTGACATGAAAAGAA
Organism: Neomonachus schauinslandi; assembly: GCF_002201575.2. NCBI lineage: Eukaryota > Metazoa > Chordata > Mammalia > Carnivora > Phocidae > Neomonachus > Neomonachus schauinslandi. Next base: position 26,300,474 of record NC_058416.1, on the reverse strand, counting down.
GGGTAGAGAAAGAGTCCCTAGGCTAGAAAGACTGTGAGTGAGCTCAAAGAACATCTTTACTTGCTCACCTGTTTCTAGCACTTGTGTGTGACAGAGTAGATGATCCATAATCAGTTGATGCATCAATGAATATGATGACTTAGTTTCCAGTTCTGGCTTCACTGCTTCCTAGCTGCAGCACCATGGGCAAACCCTCAGTCTCAGTTTCTAAATCTGAAAAATGGGAATGATGATAACACCTTATTTTCCGGACTCTCACAAAGATCAAACTAATTAAATAAAAGCATTGATTCGAAAGTGTGTGTGGACCCTAAGGTGCTAACTGTTTCTGGCTTGTAACAAGAGTGCAATTAGCATGACATAGCACAGACTTTCGGGGCGTGGTCTGCCCTCTGGAGGCACCCGGTATCAATGACCTTGGTCTGGCTAGGCAAGGGTAACGAGCAAGTCAGCTTCATCGTGGATGCAGTGCGTGTTGCATCAGCTAGCTGTCTCCCAATTGGCTCACCTGGGCAGGTGACATGTGTGCCCAAGACCCACACACTCCCTCCCTGAGGCCTGACCTCACCTCATCACTCTCCTTGTCTCCAGATGCCCCATGTGTCCCATCCCTCTGATCTCCCCAGATGTCCCTTCCCTGGAGATCTGGACCGCGAGTGCTTAAACTAGAAGACTTTAGACCTTCTTCCTAATCAGAATTGACATGGATTTTGATCAGGGACAGAGCATTTGCTAGCAGGCTCTCAGTATCCTCAATCCCCATAAAGAATATTCAAGAGTAAGAAATGTGCATTTCAAACAGGGTAAATGAAATGCTTAACCACCTAAAATGAGTAGCTGACAGTGGGATTTTCAGGAAGCATCAGCGGATACAGAATATTCGGGCCATGAGTGGGGCCAGACTCAGGAGGCAGGGGTCTTGCCCCTCACTTCTCAAATACCTCAGTGAAAGAGGTTACCTATCTGTCCAGACCTTGTCACAAAGGTCTAAGAACCCTGAGTGGCACCACACGGAATCACATCCCAAATGCCTGTCCAGGTCACCTGAATGCCAGGACAAGCTCAGATATCCTGACTCTTTTCTAGCTCATGGGGAGTTCCCTGCTCACCCCTAGAAATCAATGCAGGAGTCTAATGCCAATAGTCTGGGCACTTTACAAGTATCTACTTCAAAGTCCTTGTTAAAGTTGTCCCCAGGGGTCTTTTTATAAAGAAGATTCAGATATTAGCTCAGCTACTATCAGCACCAGCACCATCCAAACCACCACAACTACCATCATTACTCACCACCACCACCAACACCAGGAGCATCGCTTCCAACACCACCAACACAACCATCACCACCAACACAACCATCACCGCCAACACAACCATCACCGCCAACACAACCATCACCACCAACACCTCCAACAACACAGCCATCATCATCACCAACACAACTACCACTATCAACACTGCTACCAACACAACCATTACCACCACCAACACAATCAACACTACCACTAAATACACTTGTCACCACCCCAACAGCACAATCACCACCAGCCCCAGGACTGGATTTAAATAAGAGTCCAGTCAGTTACTAGCTCTGTGGCCCTTGGAGATTTATGGAAACTCTCTGAGGCTCAGTGTCCTGATAATAATAACTTCAAGAGTTGTGAGGTCTAGAACCGAGATACGCCAGCTTCGAGAAAAGTGGTCGGTCTGGCTCGTGGCCCTGCCTCATCCTGTCATAGCGTCCTGCCTTTTTTGTTTCCTCTCTTGGTCTGTTTCCTCCAGCCCTGGAGACACATGGTTAGGGGAATGGTGGATTTGCTGGAGGTGATGCATCTATTCTTCTTGCACACTTGTTGTAACAGATACGCACAATAGGACAACCAAATCTATCCTGCCAAATTCCTGGAGCCCGGGGCGTTTTGAATAGAGAGGTGACAGAAGTTAGGTCCCGTCCAGCTTCCTCTGACTCTTGCACCATCTTGGGAACTTGTGAATCAACACTGACCTGGAAGCGAGCAGGCCCAGTCATGCACCATCGCTGGGTGTCATCCTGCCTGCCTTCTGCCTCCCTCCCTCCTCCTTCCCTCTCTTGCTGCCTTCTATTCCTTCTTCCCACCCACTCCCTGTCATTAGCTCACAAACCCCTGCTGTGTCCACGGGCCTGAGCCCGGGGGTGCCCTCCCCGTCCACATGCTCCCTCTTGCTCTGAGGCACGCACGATGGCACCTCTGTCCCTCTGCCCACCCTCTGTCCTCTGGGAGGACGCAGCTCTTGGCAGATGATCAGTTGTGACCTGCCGGAGGCGCCACTCCGCATGCATGCCAAACACCATCTCCTCTCCCTCCCGGCATGCCAGGCTCCTCTGACAAGGGAGGGTAAAGACCCTCCAGGGTTCTCAAGAACATCAATATGTTTTGTATTTAATGTGCTGGCTCTGTTACAGCAAATTAAAGCGAGGGGGCCTGGTAGAAGGGAACACAGCCCGCCGTTGCTCTGTCCCTTGTCGAGCAGGAGGCTCTGGAAATGGCACTCCAGTGTGGGGAAGGAGTGCACATTACACCCCCCTGCAGGAACAGAGCAGACATTAGACAAAGCCCCGAGTCTTAATGGGACGCATCCGGCAAACATCTGAGCTTGGGCCTTCAATCACAAACGCTGCAGGATTTAAAAATGAATAAACTTCACATTGTGTTTCTCTTATTTATCCTTTATGCAAATTGTCCCTGGGAGGACCCATTACGCGCACTGCATGGGGACAGCAGAGGCCGGCTCCAGGCTTGGAGGACCACTTGCAAGCAATTCCTGGAACGCCAGGCCCGTCCTGGTGCTTTACAGGGGGAGAGAAAGTGATCATAAAAGGGAAATAAACAGATTCACAGTGCTTGGCTCATGCAGAAAGCAGAGGCGCGCGCACGCACACACACAACTGCACAACGCGCACACACACGAGCCACATATGGACCACGTTCGAACAGCCACTGCTGACATGAACAAGGGCCTCTGTGTGGAGAGTGCATGTCACTCTCCAGCTCTGTTCTCCCGCCGCCGATGGGAGCAAGAGGAGCTATACCGTGAGGCCCAGTGAGGAGATGGGCAGTAAGGGGCACGCGTGCGGTGCAGTGGAAAGCCCTGGATCCCCGCGTGCCTGTGAGCCCCGGCCTGTTCCAGTGTCACCCGCAGCCCCTGCTGGGGCTCCGCTGGGGCTCCCGGGGAGCTTCTTGGCTGAGGTAGAGCCAGGGAGTAGTGAGTGGGGTCAGGGAGCGGAGGCTGTGAGCTCGGACTGAGGGAGCCAAGAGGAATCAGCCTGAAAAGCGGAGGGCCCAGAGTAGGGACAGTGTGGGGCTCTCGGGAGGAGGGCAGAACCATGGAAAAGGGAGAAATGAAGAGGGCCACTCCTTGTCCTAACGGAGCCGTCCCCTGCTTAGTCCAGGCCCCACGTTCAGGCTCCTGCAAGCACAAAGAGCTCATGGCCCACTGCCAGCTCCTCATTCGGGACAGACGGAGGCCCGTGCCTGCCCCCAGAGTCAGCCCTGTGGCCTTCGGGCCTCGATGTCGCAGCGCGCCCTTTGTGGTGTGTGCAGCAGATGCCTGTGGCCTGGGCAATCGTCAGGTAAACACCGGCTCTGAAGTGGGCGGAGCCAGCAGAGGGACCTGGTTTCGGAAACAGTTGGCTGGTCCAGCATAACGATCGCCCGCGAATGCTCTAGGCAGACAGTTCTAAAAACGGAAAGCCACAACTCAAACCGAAATTGGTCCCCTGGTGCCCTGGGCCCTGGGCCCTCACCCTGAGCAGCCGGGCCTTCCAGAGCCTGGGAGCACGGGGCTGGCAGGAGGCCCCTTCCTCCTCCATGCTCTGCCGGCTCCTGCAGCCCAGGGGTCACTCTCTGCTCCTCACAGAGCAACACGTGCATTGACACAAAGGCCCCTGCTCCTCCCTGTCTCCACGCTCGCTCTCGTCCCCAAGCTGTGGCCACCCCCAGCACTTTGGGGTCAGAGGAGCCTCTGTTTCTCCTGCTCCCTCATCCTTCCCACCCACGCTGCTGCCCAGCTCACCGAGGCTTGCCCCTAAAGGTCCCGGGGCTCACACTTCATCTCCACCATCCTCACCCCCTTTGCCACTGCCAGCCTCCATCGTCCCCCGGGTCTGCAGGGGCCTGGCTCTGGGGCCCCGTTCAGCCCAACCCCAGCAGGGCTCCCTCAGCGAGGCCCTGCTTTGTCCGTCCATCCGTCCTTCCTCTGCGCCCCGCCTGGCTCGCCAGGCTTATCAAGTCCAGCCAGGACCTTGGCCTGATTCCCGGGGGTCTTCAGGGTGCCTCCTCACAATTTACCCAGGCCTGAAACCAAGCACCTACTTCATAAATTAAATTCCTCTCCTTCCTCACTAGATGTTTATTGAGAACCTACTATGTGCCAAGCCCTGTGCTTGACTGAAGAGTCTCCTAGATGAGGAAGCGCAGTCTGTCCTCGAGGGGAGCACTGTCCTCGGAGCACAGACTAGAAAATCAACTATTGAGTCATAAGGTGATCTTTTAAATTCTCGAGATGGTTGGGGGTGGAGCTGAAACAGAAAAAGAGGTTGGTATAGGGAAAGAAGGCTCCAGGCACATACACCTTGAGGAGAATGTCTCTTAAGTTATTAATGCGTACTTTTCGGCAAAGGCACGGTATCATTTCCTGTGGCAGGGCGAATACACACAGAGACTAAAGTGAGCACAGATGGGAAGAAAAGGGGGCAGAAATTTAAATTCTTTTGACTCACTTGCCTCGTGACAGACGCCATGCTAATATCTTTACATTTATAATCTCATGAAATTGGCACAGAATTCCAGGAAGTTGATGTTCCGAAGGACTTTGAATAATATGAAATGATGGTTACAGGATAGGGCAGACAGGGCAGCATCTTCATTACCATCACGATCTTGATCCTGAGCTCTGGCACCAGACTGCCTGGATTCGGTCCTCTTCTGCTCTTTGTTGGCTGTGTGACCACTGGAAAGTAGACAAACCTCTCTGTTCTTCCATTCCCTCATCTGTTAAATGGGGATAGCAATTGCACCTATCGCTTAGGGTTGTTGTGAGGCTCACATGAGTTGTTACAAGCCCCACGCACAGAACAGAGTCTGGCACAGAGCTGATGCTAGCTATGATTACTGTTCTAAGTGCTGTAATCCTCACAGTACGCCTGTGAGGTAAATCTATTATATATTCATTTCACAGATGGGAAAACTGAGGGACAGAGAGGTTCATTAGTCTTTCCAAGGTCACACAGCTGATAAATGGAGGAACTACTATTTGAACGTGGGCACTAAGTTCTCCTGTAAGCAGGGGACATCTGTGGAGGTCCCAAAGGTGCTGCCCAGCCCACGGGCACCACAGGCTAAGAAGACCCCTGGTTTAATCTTTCTTAAAAAAAAAAAAAAGAAAGAAAGAAAGAAAAAAGGATGCATTTATTGTAAGAATTTTGAAAGCGCTCCTGAAAGAGATTTGGAAACAACTGATCTCCGTCTGTCTCACTTTTCAGGGATGAAGAAACAGGAAGTGGCAGGAGTGACAGGAAGTGACCCACTTTGGGTGGCAGACTTAGTGAATGACCCTACCCAGGCCTGGTCTTTCCCCTGGGCCGCCGGCACCCTATTGGCTTCAAGAGCCCTCAGGCAGATTAAAAATCTCCCCACGTGTCCAGGACGGCCACAAACATTAGGGCCACGATGGGGAGGGTAGCTGGTGCTGCTAGTTGGGAACCAGGCCTCTCCCAGGGGAGCCAAGAAGAAGGCCAACGGGCCTGGGCTTGGAGGGAGCCTGCAGAGGCTACCAGGGAGGCTGGGCCTCCACCAGTGCATCTATGCAAATTCAGGGGAGCAATTTGCATAGGGAAAATGTAATTACCCAAATTGGAACAGGGCCAGGACCTCAAGGCCTGGGCTGGGGAAGTGCTGGAAGAATCTTCAGAATATAAAAGCCGCCTGATTTTTCTCTACCCGCCCCCAACCCTCCCTGGGCCAGGTCAGAGCAGCCTCTGAAAATGAGAACATTCCTACCGAGACCCCTGCCCCCAGCCAAGTGGTCAGGCCTCCCCCTTCCTGTAGCTTTGGGGGCTGGGAGGGCTGGAGCCAGGGAGTCACTCCTGTAAAGTCAGGGGAGCTTGCCCTTCTGTGTCTTCACATTCCTGCCTGGGTTATTTTGACAGTGACAATACTTAAGCTCTCAAGTTAACAGGTTTGTTCTGTTTTTAAGTTGTTAATACACTGATGAGGGCCTGCTGCCCTCAGTGGGAAGAGTTTCACATCAACTGACCTGTGACCAAAAGAATCCGAGTAGAGGTTGTGCATCAACCAACTCTAGTCCTACAAGGTAAGCAGCACCCCCATCCCCACCACCACCCAGTGAGAAAGTCTAGGAGAGGAATCTCCAACCACCTTGGACACGTCCTTTCCCCCTGACATTCCCATTCAGTTGAGTTGAATGTAACAGCCCCCATGCTTCAGACCAGCTCTAGAATTCTACTCTTCCATGACCTTGTAAGTACTCCCCAGGACTCATGGATAGACGATCCACGTAACGTCCACGTATGATGGGATGAAGACCATCTCAGCCACACCTCCTCCAGCAGAAGGTGGACTAGACAGTCAAGAAGCCCGTGACACCCCAGTCGTTCAGTGGCAACTGAAAGGCATCAGTCCACCTCTCTGTCCGTCTGTCTGCTCAGTCATCTCCTCATCCCACCCCTCAAGTGAGGAAGTCCGTGAGCACACACTCGGCTTCCTGGGGACTGGGTGAGGAGGTAGAGGGGCTGCGGTACGAAGGTAATTAAGACTGCCCTCTCCTCGGGTGCTCACCTTGAGTGGGACCAGGGTGGTTTCCTGCTGCTGTCATTAGCATGCCGTTCTTGCAGGTGCTGTCCTGGGGTAACCCGGCTCTTAGTTATTCCTTTGCTGCTAAGGGAATGTTTTGTCTAAGGGCTCCTGTTTGATTTCCAAAGCGGGCACGGACTCTTACAGGAAACAGTGGGGGGATTGTACTACCCATGGGGAGAAGTGCCTTTGCTCAGGGCAAAATCAGCTGCTTGGTGAACGCTCTGCCTTCCCTTCATGTCAGTATGACTTGAGGGAGCCATTAAGCTTTAACAATGCAGAAAATATATGCACCTTAAAAGAGCCTAGTTTTCGGGGCGCCTGGGTGGCTCAGTCGTTAAGCGTCTGCCTTCAGCTCAGGTCATGATCCCAGGGTCCTGGGATCGAGCCCCGCATCGGGCTCCCTGCTCACCGGGATGCCTGCTTCTGCCTCTCCCACTCCCTCTGCTTGTGTTCCCTCTCTCGCTGTGTCTCTCTGTCAAATAAATAAAATCTTAAAAAAAAAAAAAAAAATCTTTATGAAAAAAAAAAAAAGAGCCTAGTTTTCAACCCAACCTGCCCTCCCCAGTCCCACCTATCACTAGTTTGACTCTCCTTCAAGGCCAAGTTAGAAAGCTTCTTATGCCAAGAAGCCTCCCCTGATCCTTCCCAGCTGAGAGTGGTCTCTCAACCACCCACAGACGTTTGCTTATCAAACACCTGGGCTAGAATTTGATTTGGATCACAAACAGATTGGATGACAATGTGAGCTCCACCAGAATGCTATCATGGCTGCAGCATTTGTATTCCCATTTTATATTCTCCTGCCCCATTCCTAGAAGACATAGGAGCGGCTCCTTAAATGCTTGATGAATGAATGAAAGAATGCACTGGGCTGCAGGATTAGACACTTTCTCTCCCAGCCCCAACCCTAACTGAAATCCACGGTGTTCAAGATCTCTAGCGATGGCAGCCCCCACGAAGCCCAGCTCCAGTCGGCCTGACCCCTCAGAAGCCTCTCCCGAGACCCTGATCACATGTGGCTGGGACTTCCATTTGACCCCTACGTCTGTCTTACTGACCTCTAATGTCATTTACTTCCTGCTGGGCCATACTTTTCATCTGTTTACAATCTACCTCTCTGGCTGCAGAATGAAGTCACTAAAAGCCAGGACTTTATCTCACTGTCCCCTTCAGAGACATGAGTGTGCTGAGTACAGATGGGTGCTCAACAGATGTTTGTCAATGGCCCCACCGTCTGTCCCATGGCTCATGATTTGGCCTAAACATCTAAGCAACAGATAGGCAGAGACTAACGTTTTAGAGACTAACGTTTTAGAACTGAGACATTTCTCCAGTCGCCCAAAGAAAAAGGGGTCCGGGACCAGGAAGGCTTTGGGGAGAAACACAAGAGGATCTGGCAGCAAAACTGTTTGGCCCTACAAAGGACCCCAAGTCCCCCCCATCAGCCTGTCGGGGGCAAGACCCGGTGCGGCCCCTTCCCTAAGCCACTACCTCGCTTGCCCGATCTTCTCATCTGTCACCCCTCCTTTTCATATCAAGTGCCAGGTCCTTTGGTTTCCTGGGGAAACAAAAATAAATCAGAGACAATCCCGAGGCTAATAAACAAGTTTCTAGTTAGTGGGAGAAATAGATATGGAATCAGATAAATTACAGAACAGCCTGGTGTGGCAAAGAGATATGCAAAAAATGACACAAGGGGGGAGCTTTGGGAGACAGAGGGCCACTCCCTCTGCCTGTGCGAGTTTAAGAAATCTTCCAGAAGAGGTGCCATTAAACTGGGCAAAGCAATTAAGGAAAGAGCCTTCCAGGCAGAGAGGATGGCCGGTGTGTTGGTTTTCTATTACTGCTGTAACAAATCATGACACAACAGCAGCTTACGACAACAGCAAACTTACTATCTTAGAGCTCTGGAGGTCGGCAGTCTGACGTGGGTCTCACTGGGCCAAAAACAATATGCTGGTGGGGCTGTGTTCCTTTCTGGAGGCTCCACGAGGGGCCCTCTAGGAGCTGCTGGAACCTCTTGGCTCATGGTCCCTTTCTCCACCTTCAAGGCCAGCCATGGCCGATTGAGTCCTGCTCACATCGTACAGCTCTGATCCTCTTCTGTGTCCCTCTTCCAATTTTGAGGACACTTGTGAGGACACTGGGCCCACTGGGATAATCCAAAGTAATCCCCTGTTGGACGGTCAACTGATTAGCAGCCTTGAGGGCTCTTTGCCAGGGAAGGCAACAAAGTCGCAGATTCCAGGGCCAGGAGCATGAGCATCATGGGGAGCCAGCATTCTGCCTGCCACAGCAAAGCCAAGGGCACAGGGACGCATGAGGACCTGTTTTGTCTGGGGACAGAGAAGGGTTCCAAGGTCGGTGTGGAGTCGTTGATGGGGAGAACCAGATTTATAAAGGTCCTCACATACCAAGCACAGTAATGATTCATTCTTTTAGCCACTGTGGCTTCCAAGCAGGGAGTGAGTTGTCCCATTCCTTGTTTTCTCAACAGTCACTCTGACAGTGGGATGGCAAAAGAACTCCAGGGAAGGGAGGCAGGGGGGCTGCTCAGGAAGCTCCTGGTGCAGTCCACATAGGGGGAGACAAAGTCTGAGCTAAGGCGGTAGCTCGTGGATGAACAGAAGGGGCTGGGCTTGAAGCCACTTGGGAGGAATATTAGCCAAGAGGCCAGCCGTAATTGAAGACTGCAAGATGTAGACCACCAGGGAGAGGGAGGAGTCAGGGCTCACTGAGGTTTCCAGCTGAGGGGCCTAGGTGGATGATGGTGCAGTTAACTGCAATCGAGACTATGAAACAGGACACCCTGCACGTACATGGGTGATAGCGTGGAGTTTTAGGGGCCAGTGGGGCACCCAGGTAAAGAGATCCCACAGGCGGGTCATGAGCTTAGGGGATGGGGAAACTCCTGCTCACTTTACAAGGACGTTGTGAAGACTGATTAAAAAAGTCATTCCTGCCAATGCAAGAACATCAGTAAACACACTGTCACTCACAGTTTATCATAGGCAGGGGCACAGATGGTCTCCCCCTCTGAGGATACCATCGTGTGCTCATCAACAAACGTTTTACTGGCCCCTTCTTTGTGAGCACACTGGCCTAGGTTCCACAGGGAACCAAAGGGATCCCTGAGGAGATCCTGCCTTTGAGAGGTGCCGGGTATCATTGGGAAGCCAGGACACGTAAGTCAAGAGAAATGTAACAACGTAAGTGCCCCAAGACTGGGTAGTCAGGCTTGAGCCCCAAACCTACGTGTGGTGCAAGTGTCTCCTCCCTCTTACCCCTCGCATCCAGGGCTCATCATCAAGCCCTTAGGATTTTATCTTCTAAACACATCCTGAGTCTGCTTTCCCTCCTGCTTTAAACTCAAGCCTTTGTTATTTCTCATTTGAATTATTATTAAAAGCCTTCGAGCTGAGCCCCTTACCTCTATCTAGTCTTGCTCCCCTCCCATCTGCTCTTTAAATGACAGCCCCAAAATGAGTTTTCTGACTTTAATCTGATCTTAACACCACTCAATTTGAAATGATTCCATAAAACATAGGGAGAAAATTTTAAATGTAAGAGTGGGGAAGTCTTCTCTAAACATGACATAAAACAGGCAATCCATAAAAGAGAAGAATGATAGATTTGAATACATAAAGTTAAAATTTTCTGCTTGGTAAAAAATTGCCATAAACAAAGTTAAAAGACAAACAGCAAATTAAGAAAAAAAATTTGCAATATAAATGACAAAGCACGGATAGCCTAACTATATAAATGGTGCCTACAAATCAATAAGAGAAAAACCTAACAATCCAATGTGAAAACTGGCAAGGGAACATGAACAGAAAATGAAATATAGATGGCTTTTAAACATATGAAAAGAAGCTCAAATTCACCATAAGAAAAATGCCAATTTCCCTAAAATCAGATGCCATCAGGTTGGCCCGTCAGAAAGTTTGAGAATATACTACATTGATAAGTTTGAGGAAATAGCCACTCTCAAATGCTGTTGGTGGAAATGTGCTACCCAGTTTGAAAGCTCTAAGTATCTACTGATTTTTAAAATGCATATATTCTTCGGGGGCGCCTGGGTGGCTCAGTCAGTTAAGCATCTGCCTTCAGCTCAGGTCATGATCCCAGGTTCCTGGAATCGAGCCCTGCGTTGGGCTCCTTGTTCATCAGGGAGCCTGCTTCTCCCTCTCCCTGCTGCTTCCCCTGCTTGTGCTTGCTCTCTCTCTCTCTCTCTGGCAAATAAATAAGTAAAATATTTTTTAAAAAATTATGAGCTTGGGTATAGTTATGTATGTACACACACAAATTTATATATTAGGATATCCACCAAGAATATCCAAACTGTCTTCAACAGGAGACTGCTTCAATAAATCACGGTATGCACATAATAGAGAATGCTACCCAGCTATTAGAATGAATGAAGAGGGAGAAAGAGAATGAAGCAGTGCTACATACTTCCTTTGGAACCACCTCTAAGATACAATAACAGCAATAAAAGAAATACATGGCATCTACCTCATGTCAGGCACTATTCTAGAAGCTTTATATACTTATACATAGTTTTATATTTATAGGGTTTTTCAGTTTTTTGGTTTTTTGTTTTAGAGAGGGAGAGAGAGGGAGAGAATCTCAAGCAGACTTGTCACAGGGCTTGATTTCACAACTCTGAGATCATGACCTGAGTCTAAATCAAGAGTCAGACTTTAACCGACTGAGCCACCCAGGTGCCCCTATAAGTATTTATGTATATTTAACTCATTTAGTCCTTACAACAACCCTGTAACATAGGTATTTTTACTATTATTCCCATTTTATAGATGAGGAAACTGAAGAACAAAATAATTTGTCCATTATGAAGATATATTTGTATTTCTGTGATTTTTTTTTCTCTGTGTGATTCAATGTGGATATTTACATCTAATCTATTTCCCAGTTCAATAATTTTTTTCCTCAGTATGTGTATTTCACTGAGTTCTTAATTTCAGTTTTGGAGTTTCTATTTAGTTCTTTGGTTTTCTACTAAAATTATCCCTGTTTTCCTTAAATTCTTTGAACATATTATTCATAGTGATTTTATTTTTTATTTTTTTTAGTAATCTCTATCCCCAATGTGGGGCTTGAACTCATGACCCTGAGATCAAGTGCTCTTCCGACTGAGCTAGCTGGGCACCCCTAATAGTGATTTTAAAGTCCAAGTCTGATAACTGTACCCCTTGGGCCTAGTGTCGATCTTGGTTTCTCAGTCATGTCTTCTTGTCTTACACAGCCAGTTATGTTAATGGGTGTCAGACTTGTATATGAATAATTACAGAGATAATTGCAGTCTTCTAGATGATCTTATCTTCTTCCAGAGAGGATTTACTTTTGCAGGGCAGTTGGGCAGGGCAGAGAAGCTCCAGCAATCCCCAGTCAACTCGATTCCAATCAGGAAGTTGGATGACTCAAAGTTGGCCTTCAATCTCTGTGAGAACTAACCTATTTGGGATTCACCAATTCTCCAAAGGTTTAGTGAGTTGGGGTCCCACCCCAAAGCCTGGGTATGTAGCAGACGCCACCTCCCTGATGGGCTTCTGAGCTTCCATGTTGACTTCATAGTCCTCTGAGTCTATTGAAAGTTCTGCTTAGCTTACTGACCTCTTAGTCACTACTTTTGAAAGCACCAACACCCTTGAGGGAAAAAGTGTCTTTACTTGTTGGCCTTATCTCTCTGGTCATTCCCCTGCTTCTAAATTTTGGCCTTGGAATTCCTCAAGACCTCAGAAACACTCCAATACTTTCCAAGAGATTTTCTGTCTTTGTTTTTGTTATTATTATTATTTTTTTAATATCTTGTTTGATCTTTCTAGTTGTTCTCAAAGACAGGGTTGGTTGAAAACAACTCAGTGCCCATACAGCAGACTTTTAAGGGGGAAAAAAGAAAAAAAAAAAAGCACAGAGAAAATCTAGTCAGAAAAGATTCCCACACCAGACAATTTTATAGAGGAAAGGTAATATAGGGAAGTCATTTGGAATGTGTTGAATGAGCTGAAGGGCAAACAGGGGACAAGGAAGTGATGTGGCAATCAGGAACATCAGAGCTTGAGGAAGAGAGGAAGAGAGAAGGAAGTTATCAGAGCTCAGGAGCCAGGGCCGCCTGTCCAGAGCCAAGGACAATGGCTTGCCCAGAAGCTGGGACCACAGAGCCACAGAGCACCAGTCACGCTGCTCAAGGTCAGGAGGGAGAGGGGAGTCAGAGTCCCTCTCCTCTTCCTGCTTCCTGCCCCGCTGTTGCATTCCAGTGCCTCCTACTGACCACACTTCACGACACGCAGTGGTCAAAGCAGCCTGGGGACAGCAGAGGAAGACCGGGGGTGGGGGGTGGCGGTAATTCTAGACCAAGCAGGCAAATGACTGGGCACCAGGCACACTGGGAAAGACGCCTAAGAGATTAGAAGCAATGCTTGCTTCTGGGGTGGGAGGAGGATGGCGGACTGGTGGACGGGGAACGAGGGTTGAGATTTACCATGTGCACGAAGTACATATTAACCAAAACACGTACCATGAAAAGTCAGATTACACCCTTCATTGGCTCTCATCCTCCAGAGCTGCATTTCTCAAATTTCAGGGTGATTAAAATTACCCATTATACTGGAGAGAATGCAAACTCTACAATCAGCGGGTCTGGGGTGTATCTCAGGAATCTGCATTTTAACAACTGTCTCACATCATTCTGGTGGTTGGTCCAAGGGAAACACTTTTGAGCCACGGCCACCAGTGGGGCAGAATTCAAGCTCCTTCGGAATGACCACAGTTTTTCTGCAGCGTCCATGACCGATTCCTCTCTGAACCCTTCCCTGTCACCAAGGCCTTGCTCCTCTCCTGCCTCTGATCCTTGTGTACAATGTCATCCAAATTCTCACTGCACTTGGTTCTAATAATTTGTCTGTGTGTCTGCTTTCCTTCTTAGGACCTGAGGGCAGAGGACTCTGCTTATTGATATTAAATCCCAGAATGCCTAGCCTTGTATTTGGCACAAAGGAGGTGCCCAATAAATGTTGGTTAAATTGACTGACTGGTGGTTTTCAGTGAAGAGAGGAATCAGAGTCGGCCGAAGTGCCCAGAAAGGGTTTCCCAGAGGAGAAGTTGCCTTAGAGTGGGAGAGAAATGCAATCCAGGCTGGGGAAAGGGAATTCACCGAGGTACCAAAGGCAGGCAGGCTCATTTCTATTAGTGAGCAACCCTGGCGATGAATATAAAGTGCTTTGGTGGTTTTGTTTTTTTTTTTTAAGGCAAATTCCCTAAAACCATACTCGGTAGGTCACGTATCCCCCCTATCTGGGGCCATAACTTCCCCAGATGTTAATGAGTACTTCCAGCATTGATCGAGGGGAGAGAGACCCCTACGGGTTTATAAAACATGCAGATGACTGGTTTTTAACGAATGCAAAACGTCAAACAAAAGCAGCATCACAGGCTGGTTACTCATGCATAGTAAAGTTCCCAGGGAAAAGGGAGCAAATAAATAGGGAAAAATACCTTGGCTGGAACCATTCCTAATAGGCAATGGACAATTGGGAACAGCAGGGGTATACAGGGACACGGGAGCAAATAGCAAATACATTTGGAAGATATCAGCGAGAGTGGGATCAAGGCGGCAGCAAATGGCCTTCTGGCTTTTGTTTCTATGAGGGTATGGGGCCTGTGTTCAGCCCTCCCCGACATAAATGTACAAGGAGGAGCTTTTGTTTGTTTGTTTGGTGGGTGGGTAGGGGGTGGGGACATGATGGAGGAGGTAAGAGCTGGACATATGTACAGCAAGAGGAAAGCAGTTTTAGAAATAGGGGTGTTTAAATGGGACTTTTATGTGTCCCATTTTGAGCTCGAAGCCACTGACTTGACCTTTCCCCTCCTTCTTAGGGACAGGACTTAGCTGGACCCAGACACTGTGTTCTTACACAAACTAGGTCAGCTTTTCACAGTACTTCCAAATGTGGTCACATGTATACAAAGCCACTATATTCATGTACGTATATACGTGTTTTAAAGGTAATAATTTGGGGGCACCTGCGGGGCTCAGGCGGTTAAGCGTCACTCTTGATTTCAGCTCAGGTCATGATCTCAGGTCCAAGATCGAGCTCTGCCTTGGGTTCTGGGCTAAGAGCTCAGCGGGGAGTCTGCTTGGGATTCTCTCTCTCCCTCTGCCCCTCCCTCCACTCACGCTCTCCAAATAAATAAATAAATAAATAAATAAATAAATAAATAAATAAATAAAATCTTTAAGAAAAGATAAAGGGAATAATTTGTTCTGTATAAACGTTTTTGTAGCCTTTTAGCATGTCTTTATGTTTTCGTATGCCCAGAGCTTCAAACCCTGCATGTACCCTGGGCCCCCTTCAACCCTTGTCCACTAGACCAGCTTTCTGCTTGGGTTTGCAGATGGTGAGCTCTTGGGTCGGGAGGGCCCTCGACACCCTTTATCCTCCTACCATCCTGATACAACTGCTTAATGAGGCTTGGAACCCCTTTGTTGGGAAGTACTCTGTCTTTCCATATGGGGAGTGAGCCTTAAGTTGCAAACTCTCCAGAGAGGGGAGCCCCCTGGCCTCAGCTATGCTTGGAGGTGTCGGTGGGGGTCTCCACACCCTTCTGAGGAGCAGGTTTTCTTCGGGCAGCCCTCCTCATGTGGCTCAGCAGAATGCCTCTGTGTCCGCAGCAAGGAGGGGTGAAAGTGTTCAGCCGTCCGCAGGCTTCCACAGAGAGGCTAGCAGAGGTGGAAAAAGTCTATCAAGTCTCACGCTCTATCTTAAAATTTCCCGCAAAGGTTGCACTCTACCTCGGCGTGTATCCACATTTGTTTCAGTGTGAAACCGTGTTTGTAGTGGCCACTTGATGCTTCCTTCACATCCTCTTTCCGGGACAGACACTTGCACCGTCAGGAATGTCAGCAGCCGGTGGCTCGCGGCCGCGTTGCCCTCTGGGCACTGACCTAGGCCACACAGGGAATCGCCATGCCCAGCGTTCCGCCCCATCTCAGGGGCTGGCCCGTGGCTGACGGATGGCTAACTGGAAATACAAAAGCCCAGCCCCTGGCCTCGACTTGAGACAGCTCTGCAGGGCCATCTCTGTGGGATCGGCGGAGACCTGGCTTCACTGGCACATTATAGGCCAGCCCTTCCTTCCGCCGGATCCTGACTTCCTTCCTCACAGGAGGACTTTCTGAGAGCACTCTCCCAAAAAACTCTTTTTCAGAGTTTGTTCTCAGGGAACCAGGACAATATTGGAAACACTTAAATTACTTTAGCGCCCTCTCCCCCCACTTTTATATTGCCACTGTCCCCATCAGGATCCTGGCAGTAAATAGAGGAGATATTCAGCTGGGATTTTGAGCACAATTTAATGAAGAGCCTATTTACATATAGCCAGAGTGAAAGCAGTCACCAAGGAATGCTGAGGCGACAAGAGACTAGCGGTATCCAGAAAGCAGGACTGCCTTCAGGGCTCCAGGGACAAGGGGTAAAAATGGTTTAACCGGAGCCCAGGGAGGTTAGCAGCACAGGCTGCTGTGAATGGGGGCACTGCCCATGGGGCCATAGTTGTGGATGTCTGAAGCCACCACCAGACTATGACCCTGGGGAACATAAGGAGCAGGGGACGAAATACTCCACTCTCTCCCCCACCCTTGATCTCGCCCTGATGCCTCCCATCATGCAAATCCAACTGGAAACAGGGCACCACTCCTGGTGAAGGACAGCCCACCAGGACAGAAGAAGAGAAAATGGATGGGGGCTTTGGGGACGGTGGCAAAAAGAAAATCCTAGTAGAAACTCTGAGGAGACACCCCATGTTTGTCAGGGACATCACATACCTCTGGCCTACTGCCCCATCCCTCCAAAGAGCACCCCAGTGTGGTTATAGGGGGAGGGCCCTGTGCATCTTTAGGCCACGTGCGTGAATGAGTTGGGGGGCAGGCAGCCCTGAGGCACTGCTTCACGAGGAAGATGGGTTTAGAGGAAGGAGTTGGGTGGGGTGGCTTGAGCCTTGGTTGCCAAAACAGCATTCTCCTGAGTAGAGGCAATGCTCCTGCACAAATGTTTCCATGATTTCTCTTCCTTCTTCTGTTAGGACCAATGGGGACACAGCAGTCAGAAGGGCTGGGGCGGACAAGCTACCTGGGAGGACAGCAGGGTACGGCGTGAGGCTGTTTGTCTTGGAGCAGCTGGTTGAACAGGAGGAGACAGGGATGAGGTCAGTGCTCACGGAATTAGAGAACGCAGGGCAGCGCTGAAGGCTTCTGAAGCCAAACTAGGAGCCAGGCAAGTACCCCAAAGTGGCATTTCCCGCTCAGAATCGTTACAGCCTGGCCCTGGCCTGTAGAGCGGCTTCGGGTTTAGACCTCACCGTGTAGTTATTAGAAGCTCTGGATTCCTGAGACGTCCATCAGCCAAGCACTCTGCACGGCACATTCGAACTTTGCTGCCCTTATGCAAGTACTTGCCATTCCAGGGGGCTCTGCTTTGCTTCGCAAGGGAGGCCATCCCTCCTCTGGGACATTCCTTTCACACCAGGGAATTGGTTAGGGCAAGCTGGCAATGAGCACAGGAGGAAAACAGGCCCAAGCATCCAGCCCTGGCAGCCTGTCAGGTCTCACCAGAAGCCGGGGTGGCCCCAGGCCTGCTCTCCTGGTCATTTTTCACATTTCACTCCACTGCCTCAAGGGGGCCTGTTCCCCATCTTTGTCAATCAACCACATTCATTTCTTAGCAACAGAAAAGCTCCAGATGCAACTGGCAGACTGCAGCTGAACGATGTACATGAGGGAGCAGCGGGGAGTGGGGCAGGGCCCTGCCACTTACCAGTGTCCACATTCTCCCGGTCATCCTGGGCCTGGGCCGTGTCTGCCGGTCTCCAGTGTGTAGGGATGGCCATGCAACGGGGCCTGCCGTATGGAGGGTGGTGGAAGGCATAAACTGTGATTCACACTCTAGTTCCTCTTTTGGCCACGGAAGAGAGGATGCTGATGACCTGCAGGGGGAAGGAGCCACCAGGTGGAGGGAGCAGAGTCCCAGAAGGACTGTGTGGGGCAGAGAAATGTCCCCTCCCCAACACGACCACTTGCGGACCCCTGTGACCCGAACAACCAAATACACTTTTATCATCCGGAGCCAACAACATTTGTGTTCATGAGAGCAGTGAGCCAGTCCTAACAAAGCCCAAAGCTGGAGAAGAAAGAAGGTGAGGCCATGTGTTTAGGAGCCCTGTTGAAATAGATTATAAAGGAATTTGGTATTTTCCTATAAGAAAAACCGGCTGTGGGGGTTTTTGAGCAGGGGAGGAGCCTAGTGTCCCATCCAAACCGCACCCTGGCCTGTGGGGGGACAGGAGCGGGCAAGGCTGAAGGCCTGCGGTGCTGGGGGAGGCTGAGCAGCTCTAGTCGTGCAGGGGGCTGGGGAGCGAGCCCTGGGCTGAGGCTGGGGCAGAAGAAATGGGCTTGGGGGCTGAGATAGCCAAGAGGCTGAGCAGGAAGGACCTACAGAACTCGGCATCTGGCAGGATGTGGGGGGCCATGAGACTGGGGAGTCTGAAAGCGGGTGGAGTGGAGCCAGTTTGGGAGAAAGAGGATGACTTCGTGTTTGACATGTGGGCTTGAGCTGCCCAGCACTACGGAACAAGAGATCCAGCCACTGCTGGGAAAGCCACCTGGAGCAGAGGAGAGGGCCAGAGCCAGAAGGGACACTGATTCTCACAACACACAGGCCTCACCTTTCTTCTCCCGCTTTAGGTTTTGTTACGACTGGCTCACTGCTCTCACGAGTCTGTCTAGAACTGGCCGTCCCAGGGGAGAGGAGACACACCAGAGTACCCTGATCCCAGACCCTGGCCTGTAGTCCAACGTAAATCCAACTTCTTTATTGTCAACAGACATCTTGAGAGATAGAAATGGACCAGAAGTGAGTCAGTTTTACCGTGAGGATGTTCGGTGGGGACGGAAGAGGTGGCTCTTATCCCGTATCGGACCAAACCTGTTCTCCGTATATACACACTTTCAACAAGAAAAAAGGGTGGAGGACAGACACATTCCGAAATGTGGTTCATAGGCAATGGCAATGGGCAATTCGACAAGAAGAAAGAAATGTGACCTTGGCCCCAAGGAGAAGAACGGTGAATATTCCTCTCCTCTGGCTGAATCGAGAAATGAAAGAGAAGCCATGTTTAAATGTCATTAGCGCTTTCACAGTGACCAAAAAAAAAAAAAAACCAAACTTTTAAAATAAATGAGGTGCTACTAAATAAATGAATCACTTGAAAATGTACATGTGGGATAGCCAAGATAAATTAAAAAACAGATTAAAGTAACATCTGTATATTAATATCGTCATAAAACAGAATGGTAATGGGGGGAGCGTGCAAGGTATTATAAAACAATAATCAGAAACATTATGTCAATTATTGAAAACCACATCACCAATTGAGAAGTATTACTTAGTCTCTGATGCTTCTGCAGCCATTTGCTCCCCAACTGGTTCTCTAAGAAGGGCCTACTCGACTCCTGATAAGCACCCTTAAATTCTACTGCAATATACGCCCAGCTCAGGGACGGGTTTAATTAATTCTTCTCATCACCAGTAGTAACAGGTCACATGACATGACAGCTAACTGCTCTGTTCTCGCCTTGAATGCTTAAATGCCCCCATCCAACATGGCCAAAACCATTAGGCGATAACATCCACTTTCTTGTGGTTTTAATAACAAAAGTGGCAGCCATCAACATTACATCTGTAGACCATTTATTTTTAAACTTTTAATCCGCTTTCCCATCTGATCTTCATGGGAGACCTGGGAAACTGTGCTCTCTCCTCTGAAGGATAGGGAGACACCGCCCAGAGGGTTGCGTGACTTGCCAGAAGTCACACAGCAAGATGTTGGTAGGTTCAACACCAGATTCCAGGTCCCTCACTCACCCTCCCTGACCCCGCGCCCCTGCACTTCTTTCCCTTTGCCCCTCTCAGCCCTTCCCAGCCCCTCCCTCCCCTCTGCCTTCAATTGCCCTTGTGAGTCCAAATCCCAACCAGCAACTTCACCCCCATCACAGACCTTTTCTGCTGGCACCAGCTCTTCCCTCAGGGCTGGTTAGCATTATCTTTTTCATGGGTCCTATTAGATGCCCACCCAGGGCTATTTCGTGTTCCCTTGCCCACCAATTCAGCCCCTGCCCCCCACCCTCACTAGAAAAATCCCCTCTACTAATGGTAACAGAAAACAGAAGCCAGCAGAGAGCAGTCTCTTGCTTTCACGTCAGGTTTTCTCAGGGTCATTTTCCTACCCACCCTGCCTGAAGTTTGTTAAGAATATAGATTCCTAGTTCCCATTTAAGAATTAGGGCTTCCTATTACAAAAGAAAATTCTGCACTGTGAAGAAAGTCCTCTGCACAGAGAAAGAAACAATCAACAAAACTAAGATGCAACCTACTGAATGGGAGAAGATATTTGCAAATAACATATCCGATAAAGCGTTAGTATCCAAAATATATAAAGAAATTTTAAAACTCACCACCCAAAAAACAAATAATCCAATTTAAAAATGGGCAGAAGACATGAACACGTATTTCTCCAAAGAAGACATCCAGATGGCCAACAGACACGTGAAAAGAGGTTCCTCATCCACTTACCACCAGGGAAATGCAAATCAAAACTACAATGAGATACCAACTCACACCTGTTAGAATGGCTAAAATCAACAACACAAGGAACAACAGGTGTTGGCAAGGATGTAGAGAAAAAGGCACCTTCCTGTCCTGCTGGTGGGAATGCAAACTGGTGCAGCCACTCTGGAAAACAGGATGGAAGTTCCTCAAAAAGTTAAAAATGGAACTACACTATGATTCAGCAATCACACTACTGGAGAATACAAAAACATTAATTCAAAGGATACATGAATCCCTATGTTTATAGCAGCATTATTTATAACAGCTAAAGTATGGAAGCAGCCCAAGTGTCCATCGACTGATGAATGGGTAAAGATGCGGTGTACACACAACACACACAACACACACACACACACACACACACACACACAGAAATATTACTCAGCCATAAAAAAGAATGAAATCTTGCCATTTGTAACAACATGAATGGAGCTAGAGAGTATAATGCTAAGTGAAAGAAGTCCATTGGGGAATGAGAAATACCATATAATTTCACTCATATGTGGAATTTAAGAAACAAATGAACAAAGGGGAAAAAAGAGAAAGAGGCAAACAAGAAACAGACTCTTAACTACAGAGAACAAACTGATGGTTACCAGAGGGGAGGGGATGGGGGGATGGGTGAAACAGGTGATGGGGATCAAGGAGGGTACTTGTCATTATGACCCCAGGGTGATGTATGGAAGTGCTGAATCACTATATTGTACACCTGAAACTAATACAACACTGTATGTTAACTGTTAACAGGAATTAAAATAAAAATTTTAAGTGAAAAAGATAAAAATGAAAATATGGGGTGATCTATGCCGCGTAAATCTGAATCAAAAGAAAGATGGAGTGGCTATATTAGTGTCACAAAAAGAAGATATCAGCGTAAGTAAAATTACTGGGGATAAGGAAGAACATTACATAATTATAAGAGGGTCGTGTCAAGAAGACCCCACAATCCGAAATGTGTAGGCACCTACTAGCAGGGTATCACAATACAAGAAGTGAAGACTGACAGAACTGAAAGAGAAGTAGTCACATCTTTATTCACGCTTGGAGACTTTAATATTCCTCTCACAGGTACCCATAGAGCAAGTAGGTAGAAAATCACCAGGGATATAGCAGAACCAAAGAACTCTAACAACCAACTTGGCCTAAGTGATATTAGATTAGTAGAACCCTCCATCAAAACACAACAGAAAGCATATTCTTTTCAAGTGCACATGGAAGATTCAGCAAGATAGACTGTATCCTGGATAATGTAATAAGCTTTAACAAATCTAAAAAAAAATGGAATCACACAATGTTCTCTGATCATAATGGAATTAGAGATCAGTCATAGAAAGATATCTGGAAAATCCCCAAATATTTAAAAATTAAGCAACATACTTTGAAAGAAGCCGTGAGAGTTCAAAGGGAAATAAGAAAATAGGACATTTCTAAATGTGTGGAATGCAGGTGAACAGTGCCTAGAGGAAAACTTACAGCATTAAATGCTAGAGAAGAAGGATCTCAAGTCAATATTCTAAAGCTAATTGTGGCAAACTATAGGCTGTGGGCCCCATCTGGCCTGCCACCTCTTTTTATAAGAATAGTTTTATTGGAAAAAGTCGTGCCCATTCATTTACATATTGTCTATGGCCGCTTTCCGTCTAAGAGGCCAGCATTACCCTAATGCCAAAACAGTACCAGGCAAAGAAATTATAAGACAAGAAAACTACAGACCAATATCTCTTATGAACACAGAGGTCAAAATTCTGCACAAAAGTTTGGCAAATCAAACCCAGCAATATATATTATAAAATGGATAATCCATCATGAATAAGTGGGGTTTATCCCTGGCATGCAAGGCTGAGTCAACATTTGAAAACCAATTAATGGAATTCATTATATTAACAGATAAAAGAAGAAAAACCATATGATCATCTCAATTGGTACAGAAAAAGCATTTGACAAAATTCAACATCCGCTCATGATAAAAATTCTCAACAGACTAGGAACAGAAAGAATCTTCTTTAGCCTGTTAAAGGGCACTGGCATAAGATGGTACCACTACATACCTATTAGGATGGCTAAAGTCAGAGAAACATGCAACACTCAGTGCTTGTGAAGATGCGGAACAACTGGAACTTTCAACCATTGCTGATGAGAATGCAAAATGATACCTCCACTTTGAGAAACCGCTTGGCAGTTTTCTATGCAGTTAACCATATGCTTACCATATGACCCAATCCCACACTTATTTATCCAAGAGAAATGAGAAATCTGCATCACAGAAGACCCATATGTAAATGTTGGTAGTGGCTTTGTTCATAACACCCAAACCTGGAAACAAACCCGATGTCCTTCAAGGAATGGATAAACAAACTGTAAAACATCCTTATAATGGAATACTACTCGGCAATAAAAGAATAAACTATTGATATAGAAATCAACATGGATGAATCGCAAATGAATTATGTCAAGGAGGGAAGACAGCCTCAAAAGGCTACATATTCTATGATGTTCTGGAGAAAACAAACCTATAGAGACAGAGAAGATCAGTAGTCGCCACGTGGGGGGGTGGGAGGATGGGGGCTGACGTCAAAAGGAATTTCTGGAGGCTTGATGGAGCTGTTCTGTATCTTGATTGTGGTTACCTAACTGTAGGCATTGGTAGAAACTCACAGAACTATACACCAAAGAGAGCAAATCTTACTTTATGTAAAAATAAATAAAATTTAGTATAACATGCAAATAGAATAACACCTAATGTTACAGAAACTTATAAAATGAAAAAACAAAAATAAAACAAAAAATTGCATGGGTAGTCGGTGTTTAAATGTAAATGGATATTTGAAAGAGCTATATTTTAATTTGTTTACAGCCATTAATTCCTTAGTTTGTGGCTAATTAATCATATTATTAGAAAGAAGGGCACGTCCTTGAGGCATAGGGACATTATACAGATGAGGTTCCACACAGAGTAAACGTGAAGCAGTCTGGTATAAGGTGAGCCTCTGGTTAGAGCTGATCCTAGATATTTTCAGTGCTTCTGAGGACCTAATATTTCACTTATTATTCCATTCTAGATCCTGGGTTCATTATTTTTTTTAAGGGTTAGTCAAAAACAAAGGGACCCCGGGGCACCTGGGTGGTACAGTCAGTAAGGTGGCTGACTCTTGATTTCAGCTCAGATCGTGATCTCAGGGTCATGGGATTGAGCCCCGCATGGGGCTCCATGCTCAGCAGGGCATCTGCTTGAGGATTCTCTCTCCCTCTCCCTCTGCGCCCTCACCCCTGCACGCGCTGTCTCTCTCTAAAATAAATAAATAAATCTTTAAAACAAACAAAACACAAAGGGACCCCAACTGCACATTTGTTGTTGTTTCAAACAACATTTCTACAAGGTAGGTATTATTATTCCCATTTCACAGATAGGGAAACCAAGGCCAGAAAGACTAAGTGACATAGTCCAGGCCTCCAAGCTAATAAAGGCTAAGCTTTGATAACCCTAGTCTGCCAATGCCACAGTGTGTGCAGTTGGGGCAGTCAGAAGCAATTCCGACAGTCAGGAAGTGTTCTATTTGTTTGCTTGCTTGTTGATCAGGAGAGCTACATGGACAGAGTGAAACTTTCAGATTCATTGAGGAGGTGGGCATAGATTATAAGAGGAGAAGTTGGAGACAGAAAGGCCATTTTGGCTTTCCCAGAGTTGTAGAGAATCCTTCCACCTTAGGCAGGCAGAGGTGAAGAATGCAGAAGGATCCAGAAGAAACACAAGGTGCAGCTCCCGCGTACTGTTATACTGTTCCTGTCTTTCCCCCTTCCTGGAGCCCTTCCCACTGGGGTGCATCTGAGCATGAATGAAAACGGTGAAATTTAATCTCTGTGATTGACTAGTGTAGATGTCCTATGGCATCTCCAAAATAAACCCGACCTCTCAGAAACATCCAGAACACAGGTATTCAGTCTCCACAGGCCCCAATGAGCTACATCTGACAAGCCTCTCAAGACCTTCATTCATTCACTCATTAATTCAGTATTTTAGTTCACCCACCAGCAAATGTATCAAGTGCCTACTATGTGCTGGGCAAATGTATCAAGTGCCTACTATGTGCCGGACGCAGCCCAGCAGACTGCAGAAGCCAGCCCTGCTGTTACCATGGAAGGGGACCACTGGCTGTGACTTTGGGAGCGCAGCGGGCAAGCCAGTACCTTAACAGTTTATCATCTGCCTCCTTGGTTATTAATAAACTGAGTATTTCTCGAGAAGGAATTCTAAGTTTTACCTACCTCACAGAGATGCTAGAGGATCAATTAGCTGATGTTCATCTGAGACAGAACAAAGAGAAAATTGGAAAATGAGAAGCCCTATAAATGAGCCTCTCCTCTGTTATTACTGCCATCATCATCATCATCATCATTATTTCTGCTGAGTGACTGCTTCATCAAACTGTTCCTACACTTCCAATCAGGGGAGAATAAGCCTGAATGGAGCCTGGAAAGGAAGGAATTAGGAGAGACACTCATCTAAGTGCGGGGAGAGAGAGCTTTTCTTGGTTCGCCTCACCCTCCAAACTTCACATGCCTGCCACTGAGTCTGCCAAGGAGGGAGGGCTAATGTGAAAGTGAACTTTGAGAGAAAGAGAGGCCCCCACCCCCGCCCCGAATCCCCAAGCACCTTCATCAATGCTGCCTTTTCTCCTTCTGCGTCTTTAGGTTCCCACGGTTCCAGTCATTCATGGAATTTCCCACCCAGGAGCCATCTCCAGAGGCTGCGGCCGAAATGGTCAAGGATTAGGTGAGAGTGAGTGCGGCTCTCTGCTCTGTTGGCTCAGGTGCTAGAGGGCACCAAAACCTGCGCCAGGGACGTGCTGTGGGAGAGGGGTGACCCAGAGCACGGTGAGGACAATGAGGTCGGGTGAGAGCTGGGACAGCTGTCCATGTCACCAGGAAGGGTCCAGCTGGAAGGTGTGCTGGGTGCTGACCCCTGGAAGAAGGCTGGAGGATGGCAGCCCCCAGGAGGGACAGTCTGTCTCATTCCCCCTTTTGCCTGGGACAGTGGCATCCCATGACATTCTCATCACGATGCGTCAGGAGAGAGCCTTAGACAGCAGAGTCCAACCTGATGTTAGAGGGTTAAATGGGGAGGCTGGGTGGTCCCCCAGGGACACACAGGCCGGGGCTCCGAAGGCGTTCTCAAGCCCCACCTCTTTCAAGGAGCCCCACTTGACCCGACTGCTCCCTCCTCTTCACCCGTGTAAGTACTTATTCTGGGCCTATTTTCCCCCCAAGTTGGTAAGCTCCACAAAGGCAGGCATGCTGTCTATTATTTTGCATTTAAGCCTTGTGCCCAAGGTAAGGGGTGACTGTGTGTGTATATGTGTGTGAGTGTGTGCATGTGTGTGTGAATGGGTGTGAATATGCTACCTGTACGACCAGCCTCCATGTATTCCTGCCTGGTCTCCTCTTCTGTAACGCACAGAGCCCATCTTCTACCTCTCCTTTTCCCCCACTGTCCTCAGCAGAGTATTTTGTTCAGAGTGAGCATTGCCTCTATATTTGATGACAATCCATTGATTCCAAAAGAATTTGTAATAGAGTGGTGGGTGACAGTCATACCTACACTGGTCTATTTAATCTTAAGTGCCTTTGCATGAATGAAAATTAATTGTTCATTTTTAGCACATTACCCATTTCAAAGCTCTTTTAAATACACATTAGTTAGTACAGAAGTTAAGTTGGTAGGCATTTTTGTCTCTTGTAGGGAAATGGGAAGATGATGCACTTAGTAGGAAAGGGACCTTTTCTTGTCACGTTCAATTTGAAGACGGCCATCCCTCCTCCTTCTAACGGAGTAAAGAGAAAGACAGAGTTGAGATGAAATTCAGGCTCTGTCACCTGCTGACTGGCTCCCTGAACAAGTCTAAAATATTTTCTCAGTCTCAGATTCCTCATCCCCAAAAGCAGCATAATAGGACCTCATTCGTAGGGCTAGTGATGAGAACCAAGATAATCTGGACCATGTCCAGCACATGGAAGCATTCTGTAAAAGTTAGTTGTCTTTCCTTCTTCTCTCTTCTCAGTTGGAAAAGGCTTCCTGGAGGAGCCAAGATTTAAAAACTCATCTAGGGGCGCCTAGGTGGCTCAGTTGGTTAAGTGTCCGACTCTTGATTTCAGGTCAGGTCATGATCTCAGGGTCATGATATTAAGCCCTGCATCAGCTATGTGCCTCTCTACAAAAAACAAAACAAACAAAAAAGCCCCTACCTCATCTGGATAATGAGCGAGGACCCAGACTTTGGCCTAGTGTGATTCCCCTGGTTTCCCTCACCTTCTACCCTTGGGAAAGTGAAAAACCACTAAGGCTACCAGCACAGTCTCATTTCCCCTCTGCCTCGCCCCATTTCTCCCATTCGAAACTCTTGAGAAAGAATCACTCCATCTGTCTCTATTTATGTTTGTTTTTCCCAAATACTTCTTGCTAAATGCAAAGTTTTAATAACAGGGAAATGATCATTTGGCGGATTACAGAGCAGTAAAAGCTAGGTGGGAAGCTGCATAGACACCAAAATATGGGGCACATTTGGTGCTTACAGCGAGGAAATGAAATATTTAATAAGCCAAAAAATGAGGAAATGTGTAGCAGGTTTCCCTTCCCTTCCTTCCCCAGCAGAAATTAAACAACTTTTACACACCACGTAGTCTTCAGTAGAGGATGCTAATGACGTCCCCGATGCCCTCTTCATCTGATCAAACTTTATTGTCTGTGTCAGGCTGCCAATTAAGGCAAGTTTCTCCTATTGCACACACTTCCCAAGCCACCGTAAAGGTTAATTGAATCATGTACAGGCGATGCTCTGGTGGACAGAAGGCTTTAGGATTCCTTTCAGACGATCAATGAGGAGAACGAATAAAAAATCGTGCGATTGTTGTACATCCAAGTGGGGACTCCTGGTAGGGAAGAGGCCCCTCTTCCTGCCTCAGTCCTCCTTCCCCGTGTGTTCAGCTTTTTTGTGTTACCTCTTTCACATTCTCAGGAGCCTCCTCTATTTTCGCTCCTCTCTATGCAATGCCATTTGTTGAGAAAGACAGAGTTGTCTAAGGCGGGCCCATCCTGGGGACTGGGTCTGCCCCAGATGGTCAGCCATAGCCTGGCCCCCAGAGCAAGCCTTTGACCAAAGACCTGCCACTTCCAATGCACTTTCTTGACATGAACATTGCACTGCTCAGAGGATTGTCTTTATGAAAATAGGTTTATGTGATTCCGGGTCTTTCTCAAGTTAGAAGTTAGGACTCAGATGAAGAATAAACTATAGTTTTCAAGATTTGCTGAATGAGTCACTAGATCATAGAATCGTGGACTTCTGGAGTCATCAAGGTCCTTAGATATCCTTTTAGTTGCTCTTCTTGGACTGCAGATGAGGACACTGGGGTCAGGGAGGAAACATGGATTTCCCAAGGGCACCGGGACATGAAGTAGAAGAGACTGTGGTAGAATCCTGGTCTCTTGAATTAAAATCCACAGACGGGACTGACGTTGTCTGAACCTGTTTGTAAATACACTTCATACCCACCCACCTCAGGGACATTCATCTGCATACAGGTGGTGAATGTGCTAACAAAGAACTTTATGAACTCATTAAATCTGATCCCCAGGGGCCTCCACTCAATGGCATCCTTGGTCCCGGGTAATGTCTTTAAAATCTATTTGCTTCTCTGATTTTGTTCAGATAGCTGTTTCCCACAATTCACCCAAGTGGGTGAAACCTATTGGTTAACAGAACTAACTTTTTTTATTTTAGATGAGCCTTAAATTATGGCTGCTTTCAAGAAGACAGCCCACAGTAGACTGGAAAGGAGCCTGGATCCAAGAGTCACCCGTGGCCAGTAACATCAAACTAGCACACATAAGCAAGAATAAACTTCTACTGTGCTGAATACCTTGAAGTAGGTACTGCTGTCTCCCAACCCTAAAATATGTGGCATTGGCCTAGGGGTCAGATGATGAGCAGCTGAGAAAGAAATACTGGAAGCAGGGAAGAAGGAGCTCCATGTGAAGCAGTTGCCAAATACATGATAAAACTGTCACATTCGGTAACTTGGAAGCCAGACT
The DNA here is from genome assembly GCF_002201575.2 of Neomonachus schauinslandi. Lineage (NCBI taxonomy): Eukaryota > Metazoa > Chordata > Mammalia > Carnivora > Phocidae > Neomonachus > Neomonachus schauinslandi. The sequence goes on along the minus strand of NC_058416.1, from coordinate 26,271,855 downwards.
AAGATGCTTATAGAACTTGTAACTCTCAGGGAAAACTTTGAAAAAATCTGGAAGGATAGGCTTCAAAAGAAAGATGTGAGTTCTGGCATTTAAGAGCAGGGATGGAAGGGAATAGAAAGAGCCCAGAAATTTGAGAGCTCACATAGATGGAAAAGTCAACTGCTCCTGCATCAGAAATAGCAGGAGATAGGCTTCTGCCTCCCAACTCAAGCCTGTTATTTCAGATGTCCTGGGGGTTCCCTTCATTAACTTGGGAAAAAGAGATACGAAAACAAGTCTAAGAACTACGTCCAGTAGAGAAGTTGGGTTGTGATTCCTACTATGTGGAATTGACTGGAAATAAGTAGACCAAAAGTTTTTGAGGGAATTTTACTGTTAAAAAGCCCATTAACTGCAGGAATCCTATAATAAGTCCAGGTCTTCAAACTTTCAAGCAGAAAAAAGGCTATGAAAGTTGGCAGCCCCAGGGAATACATGCACATCCACACCCACTTTGGCTGTGGCCATGGAGGATAATGGACAGACAGGAACATCTTAGAAAGTGAAGTCAGGAACCATGGATAACAATGGACAAGGGGGAAACCTGATGCCTGGCACATGGTAAATCCTCAATAAAAAATAGTTTTCATTGTATTTCTTCAGCAATTTTTTGCTCTTTGCTATTAATACTTTCTGTACCATTTTGCTCTAACAATTCTGAGCTTTCTGGATTTTTCCAGTCCAAGTGTTTAGTTGAATTTGAGCAGGAATCCTGCAGCAATTCTATCCAGTAGATTGGATACTCTGAACCCATAGCATGGAGAGATGACTAAACCTTCCACCACACAGAGATAGGGTAGGAAGAGCATTGGGAAAGAAGAGAGGGGCAATTGCTTGCTGGTTCTAAGGACTTGAAAACCAAAATGAGACTAACATGAACAGAGTACATTGAGTATTTCTAATGTGTAGGATAACAATATCATTTATCCTCCAAATCAGGACACTTAGGAGATTGAAAGATGGCCTCGTAAAACAACAGGTCTTAACAAAGATTGTCCTAGATAAACCAGAATATGTAATCTTCTAAAAATGTGCCCGGCGCTGTGCTAGGTTCTTAAAATATTTAATTACTGAACTGACCACATTCAGGTAAGAGTAAATATCATTATTCTTATTTTGTACCTGGGAAAATTAGGTTCATGAGAGGTTAATTAACTTGCCCCTCAAACCACACCACGGTTGGTGAGCACAAGAGCTGGGATTCAGATACAGGTCTCTGACTGTGAGGCTCCTGCCCATGCCATTGACCTTCCTGCTGTCAAGCCCTCAGGACTTCTCCCCTTGTGAATCTCCTTTGCTTCACTGCTTGTCTCTCTTTTTAAGGAAGTGTTCATGAAATTTTTCAGGCATACAAAACGTTATCGAGAACTTGAAGACCCATATACCACCACCCTGCTTGAAAAGTAAAACATGACAAATCCATGTGTAGTTCCCCATGCATCACTTCGAAATCCTGTTTGCTTCTTTCCCCCAGAGAAGCAGGAACTACCCTGAACTTGGCTTTATAATTTTCATGTAAAATTCTATACTATTAATGCAATGTGGATGCACCCACAAAGGGCACACAGTCCAGTTTTGCAGGTTTTTAAATTTGTGTAAGTGGTCATGTGCTGTGCCTCGTCTCCTGCACCCCCCATCCTCATTCAACAGTGGCGAAACACTAGCTTGCCTGTGTTCAGCGCTGTGTAGTAGTCCATGAACACACAACAGTTTATTAATTCACTCCCCTTTTGATGAATAATTAGAGTAGTTCTGATCGTTCACTATTGCAAACAGTGTTCCGAGGAATCTTCCTGTCCCTTTGCCTCATGCATACTCTGCAAAAGGTTCTGCACAGTGTAGACCTAGGAGTGGGGTTGCCAGGTGTTTGCATATCTCCAACTTTCTTAGATATTGCCAGATTGTTCTCCAGACTAGTTTGGCAATTGACCCTCTCACTAGTGGTATATGTGAGTCAGGATTGCTCACCAAATATTGGTGTGATCAGACTTCTTTCTTTTTCTAACAGGATCTTGGATAATATTTTGAAACACTGTCATGTGGCTTTAATTTTTATTGCCCTGCATTTCTTGGATTACTCTGATTGCTGGAGAGACCAACCTTCTTTTCATAGGTTTACTAGCTGTTTAGTTCTCCTCCTCTGTGTAATAGCAGCTTTCCCTTTCATTTTGCTGCTCCTCTATGCCCCTGAGTTGGTCTTCTCTTAAGAAGGCTGCCTTTGTGAGAGAGAGTCATTATTCTTTCTCACAGCTCTGCTGCAAGAGCCAAGTCTCCTCGTGGCTTAACGGTTATACTGTCAATTGCTCCAGAGAAAGTGTCAGGAGATGATATAAATAACAAACAGGAGGATGTTATGAATGTCCCACAATCTTACAAAATTCTTACTTTCAAAATCTACACTTCTGGAGAACGTTTCCCGTCCAAGGTTTTTGGACCAGGACCATGGACAGATATATTATTCTTGTAAGGTTCTAAAGTTCTCTACAAGAAAAATTTTGATGCATGTTTTCATTGTGGCTATAACTTTAAAATTATATTAATATAAACATTTTCTGGGCCATCTTATTTTTGAGTACTACTGTGTGATTAGAAATGCTACCTTTCTGATTATAAACATCTTGATGCCAGGTGAGACCAGTAAATAGAGGTGGACCTAATAAATCCATCAGTTAAGATGCTAAGGCTCTAATAATAGAATACCCATCTTTAAAAAATGACATAAAAAAAAAGACATTTACCCGCCTCTAAAAAAAAAAAAAAAAAAGACCTTTACTTAAGATATTGTCTTATATCAACAAGGTAAGCCTGGAGATACTTGGTTCCATGGCTGGTTCAGAAGTTCAGTGATATCACCAAGGATCCAGCCTCTTTCTATCTTTCTGCTTTGCCATCTAATTACATATTGGCTTTCCAGACCCAGGTTTGTTGCTTCATAATCCCAGGAGAACTGCTTCAAGCCCCAGGCATCCTATCTTCATATAACCAGGTTAAAGGGCAAGAAACCAGGGTGGGGATGTGTGAGTGCTCATCAGAAGAGGAAAATCTTCCCCTGCATAAGTCTTCCAACAGACTTGTCTTTATACTCAAACTGGTCACAAGGCCACTCCTCATTGCAAAGAAAGCTGGGAAAGCAAATATCTGGCATCCTTAGCCTCTGTGGTAGAAGACAAGCTTTGCCAGCTTGAAAGAAAAAGAGGAGGATGATTTCTGGGCAAGTAAATTATGTATTTATGCCAAGCTAGAGCTACATGCTGTCAACACGTACTATAAAACCAATGGTTTTGCAGGGGAATAAGTGGAGAAAACTACAAAAGAGATTTAATCATCATCTGGGACATGTTGCCATAGGCAAGCCCAACTCAAAATGCTGTGCATATGTTCAGTAAAGCAGTATCTCCTCTTCTTTTTCTCTTCCCTCACCTCAAAACACCCACCCTTTGCAGCATATAAGACCCTGGTGGGCTTGTTCAGTTTAAGCTTGTGCCCAATTACATTAAAGAAATACACTGTTACTGCTTCCTTCCTTCTACCTTTCCTGAGGTCCCTCACTTAATTCCCTGGCCTCTTTGACCCTGGTTCATTATTGAACACACATATGAACATCCTTCTAGTAAGCCTGGCCTCCACCTGGCTTTCAATCGCTGTTAAGGTATTTCCTTCTGAGGACTTCATATATGGCTCCTCCCACAGAGACTGCATTTCATTACAGGAATAGGATTGCATGGAAAAAAAACTCACAAACTTTGGAGTCAGACAGAATTGTGTTAAAATCCTGGCTCCACCACTATAAACATCAATAGAATAATAAGGATATGTTGGGAGTAATTTTATGCCAATAAATTCAACAACTTAGATGAAATGCACGAACTGTTTAAAAGGCACAAATGACAAAAACTGACTGAAGAAGAAATAGAAAATCTAAAGAGTCCTATTTCTATTAAAGAGATTGAATTAGTAATAATAATAATAATAATAATAATAAACTTTCCAAGAAGTTTTACAAATAAATACCAGGAAGAAATAATACCAATCCTCCATAAACTCTTACAGAAAATAAAGAAGAAAGAATACTTCCCAAATCATTTTATGAGAATTATAGGCATTACCCTGACACCCAAACCAAGGACATTGCAAGAAAAGAAGTTACAGGCTCATTAATATAGTCATAAAAATCCTTAATAAATTATTAGTAAATTGCATATAGCAACATGTTAAAAAAGGGTGATACACCATGGTCAAGTGGGATTTATATCAGAAATGTAAGACCTGTTTAACATTCAAAAATCAATCAGTGTAATTCATCATAATAACAGAATAAAGAAGGAATACTATTTAATACTTATTTAAACAGAGGCAGAAAATGCATTTGACAAAACTCAAGACCCATTCATGGTTAAAAAAAAACAACTCAATAAACTAGAAATGAAAGGGAAATTCCTTAACTTAATAAAGGGTATTTGTGGTAAATTTATAGTTAACAGTATACTTAATAGTGAAATACTGAATGCCTTTCTCCTACTATTGGAAACATCAAAAATAACATCCATTCTCATCATTCCTATTTAACACTGTATTGGAGGTCCTAGCTAGTGCAGTAAGGCAAGAAAATGAAATAAAGTCTTATGGATTAGAAAGAAATAAGTAAAAGTGTCTTCATTTGCAGAAATAGGTACTTAGAAAATCCTAAGGTATCTATGAAAAAGTTACATATGTTCATACAAAAACTCATTAAAAAGTGTTCATAATAACTATTTTCATAATTGCAAAAAACTGGGAAAATGCAAATGTCTATCTTCATATAGATGAATGGATAAATAAATACTCAACAATAAAAAGAAACAACCAACTGATACATGCACAAATATGGATAAAAATTTAAAACATTATGCTGATTTTTTTAAAAAGCCAAATACAAAAGAGTATAGAGTGACTTCACTTTTGCAAAAATAAGGAAGAAATCTAATCAGTGATGGGGAAAGCAGATCACTGTTTGTGTGGGAATGGAGTGGGAATTGATTGGGTAGGGGCACAAGGAAACCTTTTGGAGTCGTGGAAATGTTCCATGTCTGGATCGTGGCAGTAGTTCTAGGGATGTATACATTTGTCAAGACTCATTACACATAGAGTTCAAATGTGCACATTTTATTGTTTGCAAATTATACCTCAGTAAAGTCTATTTTAAAATATCTTCTAACCTCATCATTTACAGAGTGGCCTAGACCAGTTAATTTATCTTTCAGAGTCTCAATTTCATAAAATGGAAATAATATTTACTTTGCAAATTTGCTGTGATGATCTAAGTAAGTGTTACAGTGATCTAAATAGAGTACTTGGGACAGAATGAGAGAGCACTTAATAAAAACTAACTTGTAATTAGGAAGTTATACCTGAAGTCACAAAGACATGAATCCTTGATGGCAAAGCTTAAGATATAACAAGAAATGTGGGGGATACTTTAAGTCAGGAACACTTGCTGTGCCTCAAAATGGTCACTTTTCCTAATTCTTCCAAGCTAACACCAGGTCTAGAACTTAAATGATATGGCCTTATGTTTTAAAGCAATTTTATTTCATTTGACTCTCAAAGCCATCTTTAGAAGTAGATAGATCCTGAACATATGACCCTACAGAGTGCAGAGAAGGAAAGGGACTTGCCCAAGGTCCCGCAGTTCAATCAAGTCTAAAGCACAATGATTTGGAGTAGCCTAATATGTTATCCAGAGACAGGTGGGGAGGAGGATGGGGAGGGAGGTTCTGCTTTTGGCAGAGCATCAGAGTAATTGCTCTGGTTGAAGCATTTTACTTCAGAGATGAGGTGTCATGCCCAAAGTCACCGGGAAAATTAGTGGCAGAATGAGGCATCTCCCGAATCTCAGCCCGGCATGCTCTTCCCACATCCCCTGCCTCCCTTTCCCTCTTGGCAATGGTGATGGACCTGGTACTTGCTTTTGACCTTCAACAGGGCTTAGCAGCACAAGATGCACTCCACGTGTTTTCCTTGTCTTTCTGGCAGTGTGGTCCTCTGTCTCCCCTATATCCTCCTGCTGGGACAAATAGCTGGGGATGATGAAGGTCGGTGGCCTGCCGGCCCAGCTGTTCCGGCCGGGGAAGATGCCCCACTCCTGGCTGCCAGGGAGCAGAAGGGGTGGAGTAATTAATTTCTATGCATATCATTGCCAGGATCACTTACTGATCTGAGGAGGGAGATTGGAGATGTCACCCCGTAAATTGAGTCAGAGCCTTCACCTCAGTGCTTGGCTGGCAATATCACACGGTGCCTGACACAGTAACAAACACAGGGTACAAAAAGGCAGCAACTCCCCTGGGTGATGGACGGGGGGAATTGGCCCAATAAATTGTTCCCTGTACAAAGCCATGTTTCCCTCATTAAAAGGCAGTGAATTCTCTATTGCTTTTCATTAGCTCTGGCCTTGCTAGACACGAGGTATAATTGACAGTGTGGTTACAGGAGGTGGGCCCCGAGGTGAGGGAGACAAAGAAGCTGAAAAGAGATTCTTATTTATTAAGGTGGAGGTGACAGGCGGCTGCCTAATAAGTTTTTGGCATGGGGGCCAGGAGGTGGGAGAGTGGTGGGGTCCTCTGAGGGTTGCTCCAAGGGCATTGTACCCAGCAGAATAAGGAGCTAGCCAGACCCAGGACAGAGGCACGCCCCGAGCAGTGGGGGCTGGAGGTCACTCCTGGTCATCACTTGCATCCTACCTGGGAGAGGACCGGGGTCTAAAGACCTGGGGTGGCTGGCCTTGCATTTGTCACTGACTGGCAACTCAGCCATCTTGGGAAAGTGACCATGTCTCTAGCTGAAAATGGGAAGAATGGGTTCAAGAGAGTGCCTGTCAATGAAAGCACCCAGGCAGGAGGTACAGGGGGTTAAAAACACCACAGACACACTTCTGATTTCTATAGCCATTTCTTTTCTTAGTATAAGCATACCCAAGAATTCTTTTTTTCTTCTACAGGGTATAATTTGACCCTCACTATTCATTGTGGTTGCTCACATTGTCCCAGATTTGGGCCCTGGGAGCCTTCAAGCTGGCTCTTGGGTCTCCTGATGTCCCCTGTGTTCTTGGAGCCCTTCCTTACCTTCTGGCACAAGCAGGTGCTCCAGGCCCATCTTATACACCTTCTACTTTCATGCCCGAGCCCAGGTTCCTTTTAGTGAGTCAAAAAGCAAAACCGGATCGAATAAGAGCTATGCCCCCACCCTTAGGACTGAGGTGCAGACCATCTAGGTAGTACACAGCCTCACACACGTCAAGGGTTTCCGAAGGCGGAAGTCAAAGTGGCAGAGGGTTTTTCTGGAGAGTGTGAGCTTTGGGCGTGCGCCCTTAGTCCTACATCTCACGGGAGAGGAGGGAGCTGTGCCTCCCCTTCACCTCAGGTCTAGTGAGAGGGGCTCCAAGGAGGCACTCGGAAAGTGAGAGGACACTAGGCTGGTGTCTGACACACGCCTAAGGTAATGAGGAGCGGAGAAGGCCGCCTGGCTGCACCAGAGCCCCTCAGGCGGTGGGGACCTAGAGCCACGGGGAAGGTGTACGTGGCCTGCTGTGAGCCCGAGCAAAAGCATCACCCCTCACGGGAATCGCTACCCAGCCAATTGGGAGAACCCACGAAGCTGGGCCAAAGGCATTTCCCCAGAGTAAAGCGTATGGTTCTCTCCACCAACATTCCTCCCAGGAGGTTTAAATTCTCCTCCTTTCCCTCTTCTCCCTCCTCTTTGGGGGATGCCCAAGGACCATCCCAGCTGCCTGTTACTCCACGCCTAGTTGTCCTCAGAAGAAATACTGGCAAAATGGGAGCCTTAAAATTAAATAGCATGGAATGCCCAATAATTAATTTGATTTTATACCCATTGTTTAATACAACTTCAAAACTACATTAAGGAGGCAGAACTGTGCGGTGTAGCATGAAAATGAGCTGGAAGCTTTCCAAGCGGAGGCCAGGAATGAGCAAATTGGTCAGATGTACAGGGTGGCTCCAACTAAGATGTAATCAAGAACCCACACTTGTGATGTTTTATCAGCAAAAGATACTGAAAGCACTCGGCTTTCTGGTCCCCAGGCTTGTGGAATGGCCAGAGTGGAGGCAATGTCAGCCACAGATCTGCAGGGAGACTGTGCCGCAGTCCCCTCTGGGCCTGATCTCTGCCCCTTTAAAGGTAACTTGGGAGCTCTGGGCATGAGGCAGAGTCACCTCAGTTAGCGAAGGCTTGGTTCCTGTACCCTGGTGCCTGTATCCAGCCATTGTCTTGCTCTCTTGCCCTTCTGGTTTCTTCGGCTTCCCTGAATTTGAGCATCTTATGAGCTTCATGACCACCTTCTGCCCTGAACAGTAAATACAGATTTTGCCTACCTCTCCCTTGCCTCCAGGACTTCCTGGGAGCCTGACCACAGACCCAGGTTATAACCTCATCCTATCCAGTCCCCTTCTGATGTCCAGTCACCATCACCTTGGCCCTTGATACCAGTTTACCTCCTGGTACCTTGGACATGTGGCCTAAGCTAGGCTTTAGTCCCTGGCAGGACTCCCTGGAATCAGACTCACAGCCCACTCATCTGGCTCACAGCCCTCAGCTCCACCTCCAACACCAGCCTACCAGGCTCTCCCCGCCCCATCTCATCCCATCTTGACCTCGTACTGTGGGCTTCCAGTCTTGCCCCATCTCTTCCTTTCCTGGCCCCTCATCCGCTTTCACAACAGGCTACCTCTTTGACCTGCTGTGGTCAGTGTCTGCCCAGAGTAGCCACATCTTCCTCAATCTTCCAGCTGGGCTGCTTGGCAACACTCTCTCCCTTTCCCGCCACACTCACTCAACCTCAAGCCAGTCTGTCCTCAGTCAGAAATGTATGAACTAAGGAGTCCAGATGCCCCTCCTGGTTAACCTGGCTGCCAGTCCCCGTCAGACTTCTAATTCGGAATTACACCTTCTTCCTGAGGCTGTGTCCCACTTTGTGCCCCAATTTTGGTAACTGGGACCGCTTCTTGTTCTCTTGAGTCTCAGTCCTCATAACAGGCCAAACTTCAGCTTTTCTAGCCCTTGGGCCCTGCCTGGGACCTATCAGCCCCACGCTGGCTAAGCATTTAGGGGCCTGCCCTTTGCCAGCAGGGCATCCAGCCAATGGCTGCCACCATGTCTCTTGTTTAATTCCTATGCAAGCCAGATCCAACCTCCCAACCCTTCCTGCGGGTTTGTCCTGCTGCAGGCTGGCCTACCGCTCTTCTGCATGTGCTCTTGACACCGCCTTTTCCCAACCCCGACTCCCTCCCCAGGGAGGTGTGTGCTGCAATGCCCCAGGCTCCGCCCCATCTAGACCACCATCTGGGCAGTGACATTTAGTCAAACAGTCTTATCTAATGACTAATTTAGACACCATCAATTAATATGGCCATAGTGTTGAACTAAACGTATGGAAAATGTAACAGCAAACACTCGGTCAATTGATTTTTCCACCTACATTATAATTAGAGATTAGAAGGCCACAGATTATCAAGGTTAGATTGTGTGTTAAGGACTCTGATTGCAAAAGAGTTAAGAGGAGGAAGGGTGAAGTCAGTGCAGGCTGGATCAGACAGATTTACTGTTTTAGAGATCTTTGGAGCTCTCACCTTCATTTTCTGTGCAATTAGAGACAAGGAACTTAGTCAATATTCTCACACACCTGGAATAGGGCTAACATTATTGACTCATACAAGGATGTGAAAACTAAAAGAAGTTTCATACAAATTTACATATTAATTTGTCAATCATTCAAACATTTATTGAATACCTTCTATGTCTCAGGCAAGGTATTGGGCACTGGGGATCTACAGATGAATAAGACACAGTTGCTCAGAGAACTTACAATCTAGAGAGGAAGATAAACTTGGTTATTTGTGGTCAGTGCACAGTGATAGGCAAAGTGTATTATGGGAGAAACAGGCAGGGTGTCCAGGGAAGTAGGAGAACAGGGTGCGGAGATGAGGATGATGACCATGGCCCAAAAGAATAAACGTGGCTTCATTAGACAAAGGAGACAGAAGAGCTTTCAGGATAGAAGCAGCAGCATTAACAGAGGTATTTGGTGGAGGAACAATCTGAGGAGTGTGTGTGTGTGTGTGTGTGTGTGTGTGTGTGTGTTCAGGGGCATGGGAGAATTTGAAACTGATCAGGGTTCTTAGAGCACAAGGTTAAGGGCAGAAGATAACATGAGACCAGGCTGGAGATGTGTAAAGGCCTAAATCCCATATTAAGAAGCTGGGGAATTACCTGCCCGTAAGAAATGGGAAATCACTTGATATGTTAAGCTTAGGAGCGACATGGTCAGATTTGGTGTCAGAAAGCTCACGGGGCCAAGGCGATGGAGGAAGGGAACAGAGGAGAGCAAGCCGCGAAGCGGGAAGAGTGGCGCAGGGCTTTGGTGACCAGGGATCCGAATGAGGGATCGTGAGAACCTGAACCAGGTGAGGCATGATAGCCTGGCGACAGGTCAGATCACAGCACGGAGAGACAAAAGGGTGGGGAGTATAGAGAAGAGCACAGGGGCCATTTGGGACATGGTGACAAAATTAACTTCACTGGAATTGGAGTACTAGAGCAGAGAAAGTCTTTAAAGCAGCAAGAGAAAAAAGAAATATTATCTTTGAAGAGCAGGAGTAAGACTTATAGCTGACTTCGAGCCAACTTCTCGACAGAACTCTCGGAAGCCAGAAGACAGGGAATAATATATCCAAAGTCCTAAAGAAAACAACTGCCAGCATCAAATTCCTACAACGAATATATCCTTCAGAAGCAAAGACGGAAAGGTTTTCTGCTTCCTGTGTGGGATACAGTAGCTTGAGGTGGACCAGCACTCCTGCCAAGAACAAGGAGGCGGGCCAGAGAAACAGGGAGATCACTCATGTGAAGGCGATGGAGATCTGTAGAGAAAATGAGCACCGGAGGGGCCGAGATTCTGGATAGGAAGGAAGTTTAGAGGTGAGCTGCCTTCCGCAGCCAGGGAGTCGGAGAACGGGGGTTTGCACCAATGAAAGGCTGCTGGTGGGGACCACAGAAGACAGCAGAGCTCTTGGTGGAAATTTGGGGGCTCAATCTCATGGCCTCTTTCTCTCTCAGGTAAATCCTCATCACCGAAGCTCCCTGCTGCACTGGCTCCGCGGGAGAGATGGTGTGAGGCCTTGGCTTCCTCATCCCTATCATGATGCCCTTCTGGATCCTGCCAGATGCTGCAGCCCCAGGTAAGGGTGGGGCTAGATTCTGTCCTCTGCCCTGGCCAGCTTTCCCTGGAGCTCATGGGGGTGGCCTTAGTCCTGGAGTGCCTTAAAGGTAACAAAGCTGTTTTTGTTGAGTGAGAGAGTGAGGGTCAGGGTCAGGACACGGGAGAAGAGCTGATTTCAGAAATAGGTCACACCTGGGCCAGGTTTTGGAGGCCAGGATGAAGGGAAATCCAGAAATCTGAAACCCTATCTTTTGTCCCTAGACAGTACTCCTCATGGCTTCCCTCACATGCATGACAATTTCCACTCTGCTTCTTTGCTTATTATTCTGCTCTCTGTGCCTGGAATATCCTTCCAAGCCTCTCCACCCCTTTCTAGCTACCCATTATTTCTCCTATGAGCCCTACCACCACCATGAGATCATCCATGTCCCAGATGGAATCCTCTCTCCTCAATACTTTCAGACTACTTAATACTGTATGGTTGGTACTCAAGCCCTCCATGGACAGCTCCCATGACTATAAGCTCCTTGAGGGCAGGGGCTCCAGCCCAGGGCTTTTTACAGAATATACACCTGATACCTGATGCTTTGATGCTTTCATATTTTGTGTCTTATCGAGGGGAGAGAGGGTTGTCATCAAGGATTGGCTCCTCTCAATTAGGGCGCCTGAAACCACAGGTACTCACCTCCAAGGAGAGTTCGTTTCTAGCCCATTCAGGTGCCACATGTGATTTATAAATTCACTGACTGTGTATAATCTTGGACGAGTCCCTGGACCTCAGATTGCAAACTGTAACAAGAGAAAATTAATTTGATGGCCAAGACAAAAGGAATTTCTACTTGATTCCATGGATGATTAATTCTAGATCAATGCCATGTCCTATGCCCCCTGATAGAGAAATCCCAACATTGAACCTAACAATAATTTCAATGTCAGTTGACTGGGCTCGTCCCCTCCCTAGCCTTAGGTTCTTGCCCACTATTACCCTAGGTGGCTCAATGGACTTTGCAGGTGTGATTAAGGGTGGTGACAAACCTAGTGGCTTCAAACAGCACAAATATACTACCTTTCAGTTCTGCAGTTCAGAAGTTCAGCACAGATCTCCCTGGGTAAAATCAAAGTGTTTGCAGGAGACCAAGTTCCTTCTAGAGGTTCTATGGGAGGCTCTGTTTCCTTGCCCTTTCCAGCTTCCTTTCCAGCTTCTAAAGGCCACCTGCCTTCCTTGGCTCATGGCCCCATCCTCCAAAGCCAGTGATGTTGGGCCTCCTTCTCATGCTGCCATCTCTCTGAGTCCCCCTTCCAATTCCCTCTACCACTTTTAAAGATCCTTATGATTACATTGGGTCCAAAGGGATAATGCAGGATAATCCCCCTATCTTAAAGTCAGCTGATTAGCAACCCTAGTTCCTTTCTGCCATGTAACCTAACATATTTACAGGTTCTGGGAATTAGAACATAGACATCGGGGTGGGGTAGGGGTAGGTGGTGGTGGTGGCATCATTCTGCCTGCACAGAAGGAGGGTAAGGAGAACATTCCAGGTATGATGGAAAAGTATAAGCCAATGTTTGGAAGAAGAAATGCATGATGCAGTTTTGAGGGACAATGAGGGGACTCGTAATCAAAGAAACTAGGGTTCTAGAAAGACAGTGGTGAGAATAAGATTAAAGAGGTAGATTGGAGCCAGATGGTGGGCAGGATGCCCGGATGGTGAAGAGCTCTGTTGTATAAAAAGAGGGAGCAGGGTATCCTGAAGGGCATGTGGTTTAATAGTTACCAAGATGTGGTGAAAGGCAGGACCGCAGTCTTTAACATTCATTGCTTTGACTTTAGTTCCATCATGGCCCTGGGAAGTGAGGAGAAGAGATGATCCAGGGCATAATATGAGCATCTGCGGGACAGAGGTAGGGAGATGACCAAAGCAGTAGGCCACGGAAAACTGACAGAAGGTGGTAGGAGAGAAGGAAGAGAGAGGGTGGAGAGCAGGACAGAATTTAACCCATTCACCACCTGCTCCCACCTTTTAATTCCCATTGAAAAGGCCTGATTCTGTTTTGATAGAAAACATGCCCTGTGCATGGTTCAGAAGGCTATAGAATTGAGAGCTATTAAATACTAAAAAGACAAGGTGAGAAACAATTTGCAAAATCTCCTCTTTTTATAGACTGCAGCGATTGAGAAAAATTGAGCAAATTCCCCAGCTGCCTCAACTGCAGTCTGTTTCAAGATTCCATCAATTTTTTACGGTACAATCAATATTTATGAATCCCCAAAGAAATGTCGCAAAGAGAAACCCAGCACAACATTTTCTCAGTGGTTTGCAGAGATGTAACAGGGGGACCTAAATAACTTTTAAAATAATCTCAATGACAATCAAAGACTCTTCCATAGCCAATATGGCTTAATGTCAGTGTTTATATTAGCACTGTTCTGCCCAGGGTGGGGGTGGGAAAGGGAAAACGCTTCGTTTAATCTGTCTGAAAGATGACACTTGGTTATAATAAGCACACCGTAATATGGTACTTAAAAATTCAATGGAGGGGAAGAATGAAGGGGGGGAAATCTGAGGGGGAGACGAACCATGAGAGATGATGGACTCTGAAAAACAAACTGAGGGTTCTAGAGGGGAGGGGGGTGGGAGGATGGGTTAGCCTGGTGGTGGGTATTGAGGAGGGCACGTTCTGCATGGAGCACAGGGTGTTATGCACAAACAATGAATCATGGAACACTACATCTAAAACTAATGATGTAATGTATGGTGATTAACATAACAATAAAAAATTTTAAAAAAATTCAAAGGAAGTGCTATATTAAAAAGTCCCTGGATTTTTTTTTTTAATGCATTAAAATGTCCTCCATTGGTTAAGCAATGGATTTTTCAGTCAGCTGGAAAAAAAGATTTCTGGGGGAAAAAAAAACCAGACAAACAAATCCACATTGCTTTAATGGCTACTTTAGGTTTAATATCTAAACTTATTTAAATAACTCTGAGCCCTCCTGCTGAGAAATATTGAAAGTAATGGATTCCTTTGTGCGTAATCTCCCATTTAAATGTAGAGTTTAATTTCCCTTTCGGCTAAACCTGTGTGAAACTAGTCTTGAAATGTCCCTCTAAAAAAAAAGAAAGCCCCATATAGAATATTTAGGGGGTTCCTTTATTTTATTTAAAATTGGTTTTGGGCATTAAAACTAAATAGTCAGCCACCAGTAAGCCCACCGACCCCCTAAGTTTATACCTGGATCCCAAGCTGGGTGTGGGGGGCCTGCTGGTACCCGGGGGCTCCGACTGAGCACCTTGGCTTTGTGCAGATCAAGCCCCACCTGTGGGCTGTGCTTCCAGGGACCTCGCAGACCTCACTCTCTGCTCCAGCATTGTCCCCAAATGGTAACACTGGAAATCCCACCACTGGAGCTCCACCTCTGTGGCTCATGGTTCTGATTTCTATTCTGTGCAGACTGCCTGAGGCAGGGTCATAGAGCCCGTAGGGGTAAGGGACACTCTGGGCACATGATAGGCATAGAGTCCTATGATGCCAAAATGGGAACTAAGACCTAGAAATTGATTGTGTTGCCCTTTTATTTGGCAGGTCATGAAACCGAGGCCCAGAGAGGGCTGAGTCACCGGGCAGTGCCAGAGGTGGGACAAGAGCCCGGGTGTCCTGTTTCCCAGGCCATGATGCTCTCTTTGACAGGGGCAGATTCACGACACCAGCAGTCTCTGTGCCTGGGTCTTGCATATCCAGGTATTAATTCATATGCTTCTTTATCCATACCGCATAACTGAGAATTTAAACTGCACATGTGAATACACCTAAAACTGAGTGTACAGGTCAAAACACAATACATTTCCTATAACCACTCCAAACTGCACAGGCATGAGAATATGAGGGTTATTACCAAAAGACTCCTTTAGCTGTCTTCTCTCCATCGTGCAGATAAAATTCAGGTTATAAAGATGCAATTTATCTATGGCCCTTCCCACGACACCTTACTGCTTGCCTCGCGCTAAGCTTCTACACTGGCCAGGGTAATTCCTGGGCAGCGGTAGGTACTCGTGGTTCAAAGCTGAGAGCGAGCACAAGACGAAGCTCTTTAAACACAACATCGCTGTGATGGAGAAGAGCCCTGGGTTCTGGTCCCAGCTCCTCCTCGTAACAGCTGTGGGAGCTGGGCACCCCCTCTGAGCATCACCTGCCCCGTCTTTAAAATGGAGGTGCTGATAATAATGTTAGTACAGCAAAGGCAGGACGTGGAGCAGATACTTTGGGGGGATTCTTCAGGCTACCAGATTTGATTATATGGCATTATAACTATGACAGCAAGCTGAAGACAAAAATAGAATATTTAAGGTCCAGTTTCAGCAGGAGTGCACATATGCCCACACACACGTGCATGCACACACATGCACACACACACACGCACACACACACACACACCCTAGCTCTGAAGTCAAGACCCATTTCACAGACTTGCTTATTACAGGTGACTTAGAGAACACGAGGGGCAAACATGAACCATAGCCTAGGGTGGTCCGCTGGTAAAAAGCTGTATGCCTGCTCTCTCTCTCTCTCGGCCTCTACAGTCACCTGTGGGACAGCCTCATATGCCAAATGGCTTGACAGGGTGATCTGAAGGACACCATGAACTCCATGCTCTAACACTTTTATCCCCAGCAGCCTATTTCAAGGATCGCAATGTCGAGTCATTCCAGTGGATAAAAACATTGAAAACTTCAGTTCAAATGCAGAGTAAGAACCCAGGGGAAACTCTGCTGTTATTAGCCATTAACACTTTAGCTAGAATCAATTATTCTGTCACCTAACAAAGCCTTGAAGATTACAGAAAGTTACACTAGAAGAGGAGAGAGCCGTAGGACAGAGGTCAGTTGCCATCTAGGAAGGGGAGGGCTGGTCCCTAAATCTGGTCTTCACTACATTTAAAGAACAACATGCATTTTATTGATGTCAGTGACTAGCTTACATTGTGTCTTAATTACTTGCAGTTCAATGAGATTAACTTAGTTTGTGTTTTGTGTGATTGTAACACCAAACTCCTCTCTTCCACCTTCTGCCTTTCCAGTCTGCTGACCACAGAGCCTACAGTCATCACCCAGAACACAAAACATGCCGAGGACATGCAGAGTAAGGGTGGGTGGCTCATTATCCTTGTCATTCCAGCCCAGAGGTAGAATCCCTGCTGGTGGTATTACTTTCCAATATATGGGGCCTGTGTTCACGCTGTTGGAATGTCTCTTAATTAAGAATCTTTTTTTGTCTTATGCATAAATTAATCAAGGTAATTATTGTAGCATTATTATTATTACATTGTACTTATAGAACACTTAGCTCCAAGGTGCTCGAAGTAGTTTATAGATTTTTTTTTTTTAATCTAATGAACTCTAGTAGCCTCTAGGCAAGATGGAGAGCAGAGCTGGGAGTACTGCAGCCACATTGTAGTTGGAGAAAATGGGTCAGGCCAGAAGTAGGGGTGGCTGTGGGTTGCTGCAAAATAACTCACTCGGATTTGCTTACCGGCTCACATCCATGTTCTCTGCTGTCTGGGGGCGTCTGGGGGCCAGGAGGAGGGCTGCCTTTAGGGCGCCATAGGGAGTATTCCTTCTGCAGAATCAGAAGGAATTTCAGATCCAGATAGCACCTTCGGAGCCCAGAGACCCCCTCGAGGAAGGTTTGGACTTAGAAAACAGACCAGAAAGATCCATTTCTCCTCTCTTTCTTCCTCTTTTTCTACCTGCCCTGAAGCCTGACCAAGTCCCTGAACCAGCTGCTGCCCGCTGGAGCTGGAAACAGAGGGTGTAAGGAGGAAGGAGGACACTTCCCCAGCACTTGCCAGCAGCACCACTCAATTTACTCCAACCCTGATGCAAATTGTCATGATTTCATGCATCTCCTCTGATGCTCTAAGTTCAGAGCATGGGGACGGCCCAGCACGGGCACCACAGTGGTCTGGGGGAAATCCAAATGCTGACAGAGATGGGGAGGCGAGTTTCCAGCCCCCTCTAGCTTGACTAGTGGGCAGCAGGAGGCTGCGCAGCGTGGAAGAGCTGAAGTTCCCGTGTTTAGTACTGATAATAACAGTGACAACAGTAACATCAAGGTGGCGATTGTGTATACAATCGCCTATTTCCAGGGACAGATGGTAGATTTCTCCTCTCACGAGACTGCTGGGGTATGTTTGGCCATTGACATCCACACTGTTGTGACTCAGCAGACTCTGGTGGTCATTCACCAGCCTGTAACCAAATCGTGGTGCTTGCCGGGGAAACAAGTGGTAACTCACAGTGAGCAAAGACAATCCAGTGGTACGTTCTGCAGCTATGGGGTCTCTGCCTCCAGGAGACCCTCATCCATTTCATTAAGCAGGTCCAATCCATAGCAACCCATGTGTTCCCTCAACACAGAAAACCTCTTCCTTGCCTTCTCTGTCTCTGCCTAACTTTGTCTGGCTCATCCTTTAAGAGTCAGCTCTGACATCATTTAATCATTTCACAGTTATTTCTTACAAATAGTGCCTTTACTTTAAGAGTCAGGCACTATTCTGGGCACTGCGGTAGAGCAGTAACAAAACAGATTTTTAAGAATCCTTGCCCTCACAGGATGGGTAAAGGGGGAGGGCAGGTAGTATAGAAATAGCAAATTATCCTGTAAATTAGAAAGCTGTAAGTGCCATGGAAAAACATTAAAGCAGGGGAAAGTTGGCAGGGCGCTCTGGTAATGGAGGCGAAATTTTAATAGTGAAGACCATTGAGCAAAGATTTAAAGGAGATGGGGGAGTGAACCAGGCAGATTGGTGGG
Source organism: Neomonachus schauinslandi (assembly GCF_002201575.2). NCBI lineage: Eukaryota > Metazoa > Chordata > Mammalia > Carnivora > Phocidae > Neomonachus > Neomonachus schauinslandi. Next base: position 26,253,794 of record NC_058416.1, on the reverse strand, counting down.
AGATGAATTTTCCAAGGAAAAGGAACAGGAAGTGCAAGCACCAAGACCAGAGGATGACTGACTCCTTCAAGGAAAAACAAGAAGGAGAATGGCTGTCCAAAAAGCAAAAGATAGCAAGTGTTGGCAAGGGTGTGGAGAAATCGGGAACCTTGTGCATTGTGGGTAGGGATGTACAATGGTGCAGCTGCTATAGAAGACAGTTTGGCAGTTCCTCAAAAAGTTAAACATAAAATTACCATACAATCCAACAATTCCACTGCTAGGCATATACCCAAAGGAAGTGAAATCAGGGACTTAAACAGATACCTGTATGCTGATGTTTATGGCAGCATCATTCACTCCAAAAAGTGGAAACAATCCAAGTATCCACCAATAGATAAATGAACAAACAACATGTGGCATATCTATACAAAAGAGTATTATTCAGCAGACCACTGTAAAGACTTTGGCTTGGACTCTGAGATGGGAGTCATGTGGGGAAAGGGATGGAGTTGGGGAGTGACATGATCTGACTCAATAAGCCTGTACATCAAGGGTCAATGAAAAAGGCACAAGGACGGAAGCACAATGACAAGAAGGCTATTGCAATACTCTAGGCAAGGGCTGACAATGGCTTGTCATTGGCTTGGTGGTGGCAGAGGAGGTGGTAAGAGCTCATGTTCTAGATGTTATTTTCAGACAAAGATAAATGTACTTGCTGATGAATGTGGGGTATGAGAGATAGAGAAGAAGTAGGGCTAAATCAAAACATTTTGACCTGAGCAACTGGGAGGATGGTGTTAGTTATGAAAAATGGCAGGTTTAGGGATTAAGAGATCAATGCCTCAGGATAGGACATGGAAAGTTTGAAATGCTTATTAAACGCCCAAGTAGAGGTGTCTGGAGGGTAGCTGAATATATGAATCTTGAATTGAGAGCAGTTCAGACTAGAGTTAAAATTTTTAAAGTCCTCAGCATACACTTGAGACTGGAGGGGATGACCGGAGGAGTGTAAGGAGACAGAGGAGAGCTCCGGGACCTGAGCCCTAAAAGATCCAGCTCCAGTGACCAGGGGCATGAGGAAGCTGAGAAGTGGCAGCCAGTACAGCAGGAGGACAAACAGGAGTGTGGGGTGCCCCGGAAGCCAAGTGAAGAAAGTGTTGTAAGAGAAAGAGTGATCTGGGGCGCCTGGGTGGCTCAGTCGGTTAAATGTTTGCCTTCGGCTCAGGTCATGATCCCAGGGTCCTGAGATTGAGCCCTGCATCGGGCTCCCTGTTCCGCAGGGAGTCTGCTTCTCTTACTCTCTCTTCTTGTCCCCCTTGCTTGTGCTCTCTCTCTTTCTCTCTCTCTCAAATAAATGAATAACATCTTAAAAAGAGAGAGAGAGAAAGAGTGATCAACTGTGTTTGATGCTGCTGAGCATTTGAATAGAGGAGGACTAAGAACTGGCTACTGGATCTGGAAATATGATTACAAGAACCCTCTCAGTGGAGAGGAGGGGATAAAAGTTTAAGTGGGGCAAGTTCAAGTGAGAAAGGAAGGAGAAATTGGAGGCAGAAGTAGAGAGCTGATTTCTGAAGACTTTTGCTAAGGAGGAACAGAGATGGAGTATAGAAGGAGGGGAAGTGGGAGAGTTGGAGGCTAAGAAGGCTCCTTTATCCCTTCCAGCAGGTTAGTTGCCCCTCCTCTGGGTTCCCACCCCCACCTGGGCGGGTACGTCCCATCCTGAACAAGATGTGAGCTCCTGGAGGGCAGGAAGCGCCTCTCCTTCATCTGACTCACTGAGTCCTACAGCAATGTGTCTAATATACAGCGGCTCTCAGCAAATGTTTGCTAACCTGAACTAAGTATAGATCTGAGAGTCACACTGATTTACAGGAGAGTAAAAATTGGTGGGGAAATAGGAATCTGAATGGACTCTGAATTCAGCCCTGAACTCTGGCGATCGCTTTAGATCTCGGAAAGGGGACTTTGTACCTATAATAAACCAGATGTGGCTCTTATGTCCATTTCCCTTCATCCGAAATTCGTCTCAAGTGTAGACCAGTGGAGCCTATAAAGCCAGTGCTGCTAGCAGGAATGCACCAGGTATTAACAGGATGCAACTCTGGGGCCAATGCCTGATGCTATCAAAAGCTCAATTCATTGGCCAAATTCAAGTCAATTGTCTTGAATCTTAATTTGAATTCCAGTGGCTAATGAAGGGTTGCTGATTCGGCTTATGTCTTGACTTTCTGTCACTTGTATTGAGATTTTTAGGCCATGGGCATTTAGTTCAAGATTCATCTGCACTTCCTTTTCTACCTGATACTGAGAAGTGAAAAGTTGACCATATCCTGCATGGAAAACTGAAAACTAGAACTCTTAACTCTCCTCTTGGCTAAGGGACAGCTTGATGGCTAACATTTAACTCCTTGCTAAGCGCTGTATTAAAGCCATTTACATGTATTAACTCATTTAACCCTCTCAATGCTTCTATGGAATAGCTTTTATTACTGGCCCTATTTTCCAGATGAGAAAATTAAAGCCCATAGAAGTTAGATTAACACTTAATTAATTTGTAAGGATATGTAGATTATGAGGGGCCATCTGGCTCCAGCATCCATCATGTGAACCCCATCCTGACATTTCCTCTCCTTCCTCTGCAAGAGTCTTACGCTTTGAGGAAAAAACAACAAAACTTGCTTTTACTCTCCTCTGGTGTGTTAGTCTTCTCTATGTAAGGTTGCACTTAGTTGGAAAGAAAGAACCAGTTCTTGATTTCATCTTCAAAACTGGAAAACTATTCTTTAGAAGATGAAAGAGCCATCATATGTGCATCCCTGGACAAGTCATTCATGTCTAAGCCCATGCAGGAAATGAAGATCATCTTACCTGCTCCGTGTAGACTACAGCAGGGCTCAGCATGACCCAGGAGAGGGGAAGAAGGCTCAAGTCAGGCTCTGCCTCTTCCTGTTCGACTAGGAAACATTCCTGAACCTCACCAATCCTCCTGCCCTAAGCTACAAAAAAAGGAGATAGTTCTCTATACTCCACATGGGCTGTATAGTCCTCTAATAATTTATCAGTTCTCTCATACTGACACTCTCCATTTGCTGTGAAATGAAGAAAACAAAGCACTGTTCAGTTTGTTGGGGTGCTTTTCCTTATGTTTTATGTTAAGGTTGCCATTGGCCATGACACACCGGACTGTCTCCCCCCTGGTCCCAATCGCTCGTGTAGCTTGCGGTCTCATCCAACAGGCAGAGGGCAATGGTGCTGCATCCATATGGGTCCACAGAGATACTCTGAACAAGTAGCACCCTAGGAGCCCCAAATCATTTTGAAGAAATGGGTTCATTGAAGTCTCTTCCAATTTAGAAACTTTAGAACTCTGGGAAAAGCCTAGAATTGTTGAGGACCCACGAGGGCATAAACAAATCTTTTAGTAAACCCAAACTGCATTCGATAATCTAGACACTTCAAGAGAATACCGTTACCACATGGTTTATAATTATTTGAAGTTCTGCAGGTCAAATTATGTTGCTTGGTGTAGCAGTGGTCCTGAGTTCATCCTGACATTGAAGGAGGTTTTCCCTATTGATGTTTCCCTACTCATGGGCTGCCACTTTCTTGATATCACCAAAACTGTGGCCAAGGGCTTGACTTTGTGAGCACTGTAGTTCTGGGATGTTCTCATCTGGCTTCTCGGGAGACTCTAACTCTTCCAACATGTACCTGTCCTCCAATCCCAAGATAGAAACTATATTACCCAGCCTTTACTCCTTCATCTCCTCCATTCGAGGAGGCATTACCATAGAGGTCATGCCTCTATGGTAATGCCTCGTTTCCTGCCTCCCTGGAAGGTGCTGCTCCACTAGGCTGTGCTCCCAGATGAGAACCAACACTTGCTAGTTATACTCATTGAGAAGAAAATCTTCCTAAAACAGCTTAGGCTTTCCTGCCTTCTTTGTAGAATAAGCTGAATGCAAGTTAGACTTTTTATTACTAGCACCCGGAAATGGATTCAGAGAGTGTAGAATGGCCAGTGTGGACTTTTCATAGAACACTTAATAAGTAATTACAGAATAGTAGAGCTAGTGGACTTTAGATTTTACCCAATATAGTGCCCAACTTCCTCATTGTTGGCACCTGTTTGGAACTTAAATGTTCTTTAAATGTAAGAATAAATAATATGTACTGAGCTGTAACTCGCGAAATCTCCCCAAAGCTAAGAAAGTATTTAGGGTTTTTGCGCCTCTCTTTACAACCCTGAGTAACGTACATCTTTGAGTTTGTGTCTGCTTCCCTGCTTCCTGTCTTTTCCCTCTTTGGGGAGCTTTACCTGTCATGTTTTACTAGAGCCACTACCTACCTCTGGAAGCAACTTCTCTTTCTAGTTCACCGATCCTGATATACAGATTATCCAGAAACCAGATAATCACTCTTCCTTGGTACAAAAAATAAAGGTATCAGGGCTCTGAGATAGGGCTTAAGAGGCTCTCCCATTGATAAAGCACTTGAATTTCTATGTATCAGTAGGTTTCAAAAACATGAAATGTCCCTCCAAAAGTAAAATAGGTTATGGACTAGTCCATAAGGACCAGTTCTATCTGACGTACTTGATGTGATATGAACGGATTTTAAGAGGCCCTCCCAAAACAAGGCGTTTGTCATATTGACAGCTCTAAAGTCCAAATGCAGAATGGGGGAAAAAGATAATCGTTTTCTAACCCCCAAATTATATTTTATTAAAGTTTTTAGTCCCCAGGATTTCTGTAATGCTCATTGCTTCTGAAGAGTACATTGAACCTGCTTTGGGATTTTATTCATCTGGCACGTCAAGGCATTAACATTTCTTAGCATCGACACTGCTAATCAAGGTACACCATATTACTTAGGCCAACGATGGGTGTCCTCCAGAAAAGAATTGCTAACAAGCCCTTGGTCCAAGGGTTTTCTTTCCAGGGTATTTCAGTATAACCTACCGATGGCAAGTGTCCCTGAGTTACTATGGAAGCCAGTCCATTACTTAGAATCACTTAATGCCTGCTGGCTTTCTGGCTGCTGTATAGTCATACCCTGATGTCTAAATATATAAATGTGCAAAGACAGTTAACTAGGACTTATTTGTGCCTTGGGAATTAAAAAAAAAGTAATTAACTGGTATTTTTAACGCATTTTCTCTTTACAGGATGATCTAGTTAAATGGCTCAGTTATAAGATCAGGGAATTTGGTACCTTTTGAAATAGCCCATCTTAAGTGATTCCAAAGTTATCCTAATGGGCTGGTGGCTTGTGCTTCGTCTCCTGGAGAAACTAAATGAGAGGGCAGAGCTGATCTGAGGAGGAGGTGGAGAAAGACCCAAGTGCACAAGGCACAAGAGGGTCACGGTCAACATCCACCATGATCAAGCAAGAAGTAAGCAATTCACTCCCTGGGCTCAAGAATGTACTTAAAATTTTATTTCAGATTTAGAAAACAATTTTCCTGTCACCAAAGCAATTAAAATACTCACATTGCAATATTTAAGAAATGGAAATATCTCTAATTTCTTTAGACATCAAACTCCAAATTCTACATTTGGATCTGTTGGTCAGCCCACACTGTTAGCTGAAGGGTCAGAAAACTTGGATCCTGGATAGGGAGTGTTGCCCACTAGCATTTGTTTTGTATAAAGTGTGCATGATAACATCACCTTGGCACAAAAAGATAAAGCACATGTGGGGCCCAGCTCCAAGAGGCTCTCCAATGGTCCTGCCCCCTGGTATTCAAACCTTTGTGTACTCTTCCCCTGTATCATACCAGGGTTGGCCTATGTAACCTGCAGAGTGTGGCAGAAGAGATGGAATGGCCTCTTCAGGACTAGGTTATGAAAAACACTATGGCTTATGTCTTGCTCTTTCTCTCTCTCTCATATCATAATCTGTCTCTCTCCCTCCCTCTATCTCCACCTCCCTCTGTCTCTCAGATCATTTGCTCCAGGGGAAGCCAAATGGCAGGAGAGGCCCACGTGGTGAGGAACTGAAGCCTCCTGCCAACAGCCATGTGAGTGAACTTCGAAGTCAATCTGCCAGCCCACTCAAGCCTTCAGATGACATCCTGACAGCAACCTCATGACAGAGCCTGAGCTACAACTATCCAGCTAAACTGCTTCTAGATTCCTGACCCTCAGAAATGGTATGCTACAATAAATGCTTGTTATTTTAAGCCACTAAGTTTGGGGGTATAGTCTCCCACAGCAATATGTAAGTAATTCAGAATTTGAAAATACATCAGAGTCTGAATTAGAACCCAAATATGTGGACATGTGATGAGGTACAACTGGATGGTCACTGTGGGTCATTTCTACCCTGTCATATCCCAGAGTGATAATCCCCTCAGACCTCTACTTCCCTCCTCAACCTAGAAACTCTGCCCAGGTCATGGGCTTTCCAGAAAGCTTGTCAAAGCTGGTCTCTTTGCTTTTCAGTAGCTCTCTTTGTGGGATCCCATCCATTCAGGTTTGTGGGAGCCTAGCCCATTTGGCAGCTTTGGGCCTGGTGCTAGGACATCAGTCCTCTGGACAGGAGAGCCCCTGGGCCCTAGAGGATCTCTCACATCCTAGCATATGGTGCCTACGGGGCCTTCAACTTTGTGTGCACATCTCCAAGCAATTCTAATTGATTGTGGCAACACGGAACAGAAACTATATACTAAAGGAGCAGTTGTAATGAAGATCCCACCCCCCACCCACTGCCATCTCCTGCTGCTATTTTAGGTCAAAAGTGTTGGTTCTGACATGTGCAAGCTGTTAAGATTGAAGGGTAAACACCCCAGAGATGGGGGGGGGGCAGTCCTCTGAAAATGACAAACATTTTCTAGACTGGATATTGAGGGACAAGTAGCCCGAGATTGGAAAGCAGGCTTTAGCCAAGTACACCAGCAGATCAGCCAGAGTTCATGCAGGAAACGGAAAGCATTCCATTTTATCTTAAGCAGAAAATAATTTAACATGAGACATTGGTACTTACAAAATTAGTGGAAGGGCTGCAAGAGGGTGCTAGAGCCTGGCTCTCCCTGAGCATGCAAAATGATGCCAAATTGTCCAGCCCACGGAAGGTGGGAATGGGGAGCCCACAGTGGATCTACTGAATTTCAGAGTACAGCTTCCCTACTGCAATCCAGAGGTGAGGAGGCCATGGCTGCTCTCACCACAGGAGCCTGTCAACACCCTCAGAGCTAGTGTTTGCACCCCCCAAGTCTCCTGTAGAAACCCAACGTGTCCATACCATGCTTCCCTACAGCATGAGTGACACCCTCAGGAAAACCGCCCTGGCCTCTGAATGTCACCCAAGTATATCGAGTGGAAAGAACTGAAGTCTCAAACAGAACCCTAGCTGCAAGGGAGTCTTAGAAAGGTAGGTTTTAGCTTTCCAAGACTCTGAAATTCAAAAAGGCATATTACAAAGAGGATAGAAAACATGCCAAATGCTAATTCACTATTTTTTAAAGATTTTTTTACTTATTTATTTGAGAGAGAGAGAGAGCATGAGCGGAGGGGAGGAACAGAGGGAGAGGGAGAAACAGATTCTCTGCTGAGCAGGGAGCCTGATGTAGACCCCAAGATCATGACCTGAGCCAAAGGCAGATGCTTAACTGACTTAGCCACCCAGGTGCCCCTGATTCACCATTTCTAATGCAAAGAGCGAGCTCCTAATGCTATTTCTACGTTTCTCTCCCTTCGGGGCGTAAAATCACAGCAATCTAGGCATGCCCAAAGGGGCTCTCAGATGGCAGGGGTTGAAGATGGCCTCTTCACCTGGGGGGTGGCTAATAGGCAGGCAGGGAGGGAAGTGACAACAGTGATCACAGTGAGGGCTTTTCAGAGGGAAATGAGCATTGTTGAACAAGAGTCAGCCGCATCCAACGTGTAGAGACCCTTCCTCTATGCCTGGCTCACAGGACGGAGGCTCAGCTTCATGAAGGAAGCTGGTGGGGCTCCTAACAGTGGAAGACCATAGCTTGGACTCTACCCTCTACCCCCACCCAGGCGTATGAAATTAAGCAGGACTCTAAACATCACTGGGCCCTAGCTGCCTCATCCCCAAAGCTCATGGGTTGGACCAAAGTTGCTCTGTGTCCCTCCCACCTGTAAGGCCCATGAGTCCAGGCTTATATTAGTGGAATAACCAGTGAAGGAGGGGGTGGGTGGGCCCTGATGCCTCTGCTACCTCCTTTGGAGGTGTGGAAGGGCCAGGGCCAGGATTCAGGCAAGATGAATGAGGCATCCAAGGCACAGATTTAGGGAGAAACTCACTCTCAGGGTCCCGCAAATGCTGACCCTGCACTTCTCTTAAATTTCTCATGCTAGGTGCCTGACTCACCTCACCCTAGTCCCAGACTGTGAAGGCATAATAGGAGACATAGGGCTGCCACTGAGCAGTAGGGCATGGTCTTGGGCTCCTTAGGGGAGTTTTGTGGGATGAGAGAAATTCAGAAAGGGGAAGGTACTGCAAAGACCAAAGATGATGACTTAGCAGTTGGGGCCAGTCTTGGAGGCCAGGTCAATCGTCACCTCTCCTCAGGGCAAGTTTCCCAAGGGAAATGTCCCTATCCAGGAAGAGACAACAGAAGAAGGCAGAGCTCACAGTCACTGGGAGAACTCCTGATCCCATACCACGGGCCAAGGCCAGTGGTCTCTAGACAGCCATTGTTCAGGATTGAGTTCACCCTGCCACATGCAATGGAAGTTAAGTTCTCTAGAGGTTAACTCACTCCACTCTCTCTGAGCTCTGTCTCCAGGGACTCACTCAGTCCTCTGAACTCAGAGCATGAGAGAGCCTACCCCAGCATCCCTCCCACCCTGTCTATAAACACATCCACTGATGTATAATATCAAGTTAAGATAGGAGAAGGAAGACAGGGAGAAAAGTTAATTTAAGGGGAAAATTATCTCTGTTTTCTGCTAACAGAACCTGTAAATTAGGGCATTTAATTACCAAAGACAATTTGTTCATTTTGGATGCTAATATTTACATTAGCAACTGCTTTGAAAGCATGAAATCTGATGAATTGGCAAAACACTTTTACTCCTTTTCCCCAAATTAATCAAACGAGCTGTGATCAGGCTATTTATAAGTCTAGTTAAGTATATCTCCCTCGTGAGGGATTTTTTTTCTCCCACCTCCTTCACATTTTGTGAGCTCTCATAGATACTCAGCTTTTCACCTAGATACTTGGTACCAGAGGATCTCAGTGGGAAGGGTGTTTGATCTATTTCTATATTTAATGACACATTTCATCACAGCAGAACAGAGCATTGTGCCATCTTTGTTGAAATTATATTTCAATGATAATCCCTTCCATTTGTACAACCCCTGGTGACTTCCAAGGGGCTCTTATGGAGATGAGCTCACCTCCAACGCCCACTGGTGAAAGCCAGAGCTTCAGACTCTGATGCTGACGGCTGATAGGTTTATGTGCCCCCACCCCCAAGAAAGCCTGGATGAGTAAGAAAGCATTAACCTGGGAGGGGAAGGGGCCAATGGATGGGCCCAGGATGGACATCTGAGACCATCTGCAGAGCAAGACCTCCTCTGATGCTGGCCGTTCTGGTCTCAGATGAGCCTCTTGCCCTGGCTATTGACCTTGATGCTAACCTCCCTCTTCTGACTGCCATTCTTGTCAGTCAATCCTCATGGGACCTCCCCTCCTCAGTCCAGTGGCATCAAAGGAGATGGCAGAGATATCAGACCCACTGTCCTCTCCCTTCACTCGTTCCTCCACCACTATAACCAGCAAGCCTGGACTTAGAGATCTCAGAGCTGGGAGGAACCTGGAGAGATCATCTGGTCCAGCCCACTGATGTTTAAGAATGAGGAAATGGGCCCAAAATGTTAAGACTGGATGTAGACCTGGATGGGGTGTCATGGAAAGACACTGAGAGAACTTAAGGATGGCCTTGGCTGTTGGACTCTTTGACTTTTATTATTCTACTTTTATTCTTATTTTTTCCCATAGGTTTCCTCTCACCAAGGCTGACTCTTTGACCTTTAATACCTTCTCCCCAGCCCTGAGAAGACACTCTGAGGCGAGAGTGCCCACTGTGCTCCCAGGTCCCCAACACACAGATGGCGGCTTTAAGAGGAGACTGGGTATTAAGAAGGGTGAGGAGAGATGGAGACAATGTCACCAGAGTCCCTGGCCTGGTCACACGGGGTCTCAGTAAAATGTTTTCTCTGATTAAAAATAAATACACTATATGTTAACTGAATTGAATTTAAACAAAAATTTATAAATCAATCAATCAATAAACAAATGATAAAAAACACTCAGTAGGTATTCCTGTGTTAGGAAACTACTATGTGCCCAGACTGTTCTAGGTATAAGTTAAGGGTGTAGGGACCGCAGACAGGTGTAGGACACATGGCTTGCCCTCGAGCCATTGACAGTTCCATTAGGGAGTAAGAGAGAAGTGTGACAAGTTAGCTAACCCGTCCAGACATGCCAGGAGGTACAGAGAGTAAGTGCTGGGTGAGGAGGCCAGTGGAGAGAACAGACTCCTTGGGGATGTATAAGCAGATGTATCAGTCAGAATAGGCTTAGTTACACTGGGGTAAGAAATGCCCAGAACTATCCGTGGCTCACAACAGCAATGGTTTGCACCTGATTTATGTCTAACTTGCTCTACGTAGACCAGCCGCATTCCATTGCATGCCCTCTTCATTCTGGAACTGAGGCTGACGCAATAGTCTCTCTCTAGGACATTTCTGTTTGTCCTGGTAGCCAGAAAAGAGAGAACTGGCTGGGAATGCTTCTGCTTAGATGTGCCACTTGTCATTTCTGCTCACATTTCATTGAGTGAGTTCCACATCAAGTGTTATTCCGTGTTATGACCAAAACAAGCAACATGGCCAGGGCCACTGTCAATGGAATAGGAAGATACAGAACTTATTTGTGAATGACAATACAATCTCCTACAGCAAGGAAAGCTTCCTGGGGAAGAGACAATGTGATGTGGGCCTTAAAAGATAAATGCAACTTAAAGAAGAAAAGAGAGCCAACATTCATTCAGAGAGGCAGCATATTCTAGAAGTTCAAAGAGTGGGCTCTGGAGGCAGGCTGCCCTGGATTGAGTTCTCTGTACCTCCGTCTCCTCATCTGTTACATGGGAACACTAATAAAACATACTTGATACAATGCTAATAAGACATACTTGAGACTTGTAAACTAAATGAATTCATACAAATAACAATTTTTTTGGAATGGTGCCTGAAACATAGTAAACAGATATCGAAAAAAATATACTAAATAAATACTGGCTCTTATTATTATTTCAGATTTCATCTAAGCCCAAAAGAATGAAGACTCAAGGTGTGTTTGGAGGAAAATGTAGTGGAAAACATTTGTAAGGAAGTAAAGGAATTACAGTAGACAGGACTAGCCTGAAAAACAGGTAGAATGAAGCCCGAATATGGGGGACCAGGGATGCCCAGCTGGGAGGCTTGGACTTGATTCTGACCCATGAATGTATGTGATCACTTGGAGGAGATGTGATGGTTCCTATTAAGGTCAGACTAGCCCTTCCACTGCCACATGGAAATGGCAGTCCCACATCACTGAGGCACAGTGTGGTGCTGTGTCCCAGCATTCTCTCAGCCTGGCCCAGTGGCCCTGGACGAGTTCCTTGACCTCTCTGCATCCTGAAACTCCTCATCTGTGAGAGGAGAGGTGGCCTTGAGGGTCCAGAGGGGTCCTTGTGGCTCAGCCATCCCTATCAGGCTTCCCATTGCTATCCTCCACTCTCTCCCAATCTGCATGGGGCCCAGAGTTTTCAAATGCTCCCTGACATCCCCCCCCACCAGCCTTTACCTACTCCCTCCCACCCCCGTTCCCAACAACTCAGGCTTCTTGTTTCCCAGGAAACCCCGTTTTGCCAAAGGCGCCCAGAGCACAAAAATGCAACCCAAGCAGTCCAAGTGAGCTGCAGCCCCCTCTCCACCCGGCGGAGTAGAGAGGAGCGGGCCGGTATTTAATTAGTTTGCAATATTACATATCTTTTAAGTCTTTTAATCCATTTAATAAAAAAAAAGTTAAAAGACATACACACAACTAACCAACTAACAATGGCCCCAATTTGTGTTTTGTCTGACGGGGAGTACTATTCATGTCTACATGAGGATGGCATGTAATTAACATGTCATAATCAAAATGACTAAGTTTGACACATTATAATCACTGCATGGAGATTATAGCATAGCCAGGGGCGATCCACACAGCCTATCTTAATATCATTTGCATAATGAAAGCATGGTGGCAGTAATAGCTTTTTTCTCTTGTTATCATAATTTCACCCAGGGCTGCAAGGGGCTCCTGCACCGTCAGATGGTGCCTGTTAAAAGTCATTGTGACTTGAAGAAGGCAACAGAAGTGACCCAGAGCCTTCCCCTTGGAACAATAGCTCCATGGCTGGCCCCGGATGAGCGTAGTGGGACAATATAGGGGATGAGCCCTGAGAAAACTCTCCTACGAACCCATACCTAGCAGACATTTGGACACTCTCCCTGGGCCCCTTGCTTGCAGTGGGTGTGAGATTACCTTCCGATCAATAGCACATGCTGACTTTCTTAGACCCCAGGCAAACTTGGTCAGATATGCAAATCCCCCAAAGCAGACCCTTTGTAGTTTAACAGTTGCTTGAATGGGGTTCCTGGCCATCTAGTGCCATAAGGTCAGTCATGGGTCTATGAGCCACACAGGCCAAGTAGCCAGCCTCCCTTTCATGGCCACAGACTGTATTCCTAACCTGGACAAGCGCTGCATGGAACCAGGTGGGTGGGAGAAAGTATGGGAGAACACTATTCTCCTAGACATCCCTGAATTTGCCATAGGTTCCATTAAAACCTGCCATTCTTACAACTTCCTGCTTAGCCTGCTCCCCCCAGCCCAGCCGGGCACACTCAGTCTATGTTGTCACTCCTTTGCCCTCCCCTTCTTTCTCCCCACCTCCTGCGGCCCCAGTCCATTACGTCTTTCCTGAAATCTCAGGGGGAGGCCCGCCTTTATCCCGCCTGCTGGCACCTCCTTAGACCCACCCGGACCTCCCAAAGCACCTTGTACAATAATTACCTTGCAGTCTCAGAGAATCATATTCCTTAAGACAGGAGAAATTTTTTTTATTGGGACCTGGATTTGGAAAGCATACCCCAAACAAATTTAAAGCATAAAAAATACTCATACTCACTTCTAAATGAAAGGGGGAAAATAATAATTTTACAATGAAGAAACCTGGCAGATATCACCTTAACCACATGATCGAGGTTGACATCACCAGTGATAAACTCATGTTGATATCATGTACCCCTGATGATATGACGAAAAGGGCACTTCATCTCTCTGGTACTCTCCCCCAAATTCAAAACTCCAGTCTAATCATGAAAAAACATCAGAGAAACCCAGATTGAGGGACAGTCTTCAAAATACGTGACCAGAACTATTCCAAAGTGTCAAGGTCATGGAGAAAAAAAAAAGGATAGGAATTGTCACAGATTACTAAGGGGACAGGATGACTACATAGATCACAGAATCGTGGCTGGATCCTAGAACCAGGAAAGATCATCTGTGGAAAAACTAGGGAAACCCAAACAAAGCCTTAGTTTACTTAATAGCACTGTACAAGTGTTAATTTTTCCCTTTTGATAAATGCACCACAGTTACATAAGATGTCAGCATCAGGTAAAATTGAGTGCAAGGTATGAGGGAATTCTCTCTCTACCCTCTTCGCAACATTTTAGATTATTTAGACTTTATTAAAGTTTTAAAAATTTTTGGAAAATGTCACCCAAAAACTCCTGAAACTGCAGAAATCTCACAGGCTTTTAGCAAATTGTCACAGAATCCAGGCTGAGTAGAAGTCTTTCTTCTCAACTGCAGTTGCCCAGGTTTGGCAAATTCTGCCCACCTGGCTGAGATGTGCGTGACTCCAAGCTCTGAGCCCATCTCAGGTTGTGCGTGAGAAGGTAGGAAGGAGAGTCTGAATCTATGGTGGTAAACCAGCCCAGAATGTGGAGGTGCCTCATTCCATGGCAGCCTGTCCACCAAATATCAAAAGGTCTTGTTCCCCACCTCCTCTGTGATGCCATAAAGACATGGCTGAAGATGAGTCAATAGTGCTTAAAATGCGTAAGAAGAAAGAGCCTCCAAGACAGCACAACAGAGCTGGAAGGGAGCTCAGAGCTCGTGGGGCTGACCCTCTGTTTCTGTAGGAGGAGACAGGCTTAGAGAACTCAGGCATTTGCCTGGTATCTCGAGGCAGGTCTGCACAGGGCTGGAACTTGGCTGCAGCTCTTCAAACTTCCAGCCCAGGGGTCAGAGTAAAATCCTAGGAGCTCATGCCCAGTGGGGGCTGCCAGGTGGCGTCTGGCCATCTACCTGCCTCCTGAAAGACAGGGCACTGGCAATCCATGCATGGAAGCCAGTCAGAATACCCTTGCTGGTCTCTCTCTTCCTCATGCCCCCCACTCCTCCCTGAACCCCAATCTGCACTGCCCGCTCCCATTGGCTTCACTGTCCCTAACACCTGCAAGCAGCCCTCCTTCCAGGTACACTTCCTGGATGGGCCTAGATGCTATTTGCAGGGCCCCAGAGCTATGAGCTTTGTTGCCAAGTCAGGGCTGTTTTCCTCCCTGCCAAACCCCCTCCCTTATTTTGGGGGCTTGTCATTCACAGCTGCCTGCCAGTCATCCGGGTCCTGGGAAGGAAATGAGGCCGAGGAACTCAGGCGCAGAGCCCCCCACTGCGAGGGAAATGTTGACTCACAGCCAATGCATTTTAACACAGGGAAACTCCCAACAAAGCCAGAGGGCTGTGCCTGGGCTCCTGGGAGCCCCGCTTTCTGTTCTTCTGCAGGCCTGGATTTAATGCCATCCTTCCCTCCTGGGCTGGGAAGCTGCAAGAACCTCTCCACCACCACGGGCAGCCCTCCTGCCAACCGGAGGGCCACTGTTCCACTGCTCAGATTTCACAAGCCTCTCCTTACTGAGCAACTGCCTGAATGTTGGCAATATTATTTGAAAAACAGTGAAAGGCCCCCTCCCCTCAAAAACATCTACCATCCTCTTTCCTGGTGCCTAGAATTCCCCTGTATGATGTGGATTCCTTTGAATCCAGAAGAGTTTTTATTCCTTAATCCTCTCTCTTGGGTTGGTTGCAAGGGGCAGAATCCACTCCAGCGCCCCTAAGCAAAATGGGGGTGTGGCAGTAACTTCCGGAGCACAGAACCATCAGAGCGGCCTGGCCCCATCAGGACCACTGCATCCTCTGTAAGCACTGCCAAACCCCTAGACTAAGCCCGTGCCTCCTGTCTTCTCTCCCAGCTCACTTTAAGTTCCCTTCACAACCCTTAGCACAGCTAATAATTATACACTGATTCTTGGGACCATTTGCTTCTTTTCTCTCTTCCCATTAGAACGTGGGCTCCAAAAGGTCAGGGGCTATGTGTGCTTTGGCTCACCATCATGCCCTTGGTACCAGCATGATGCCCAAAACAGAGAAGAAGCTCACTGGATAGTATGGAGAGAAGGAATAAATGAACAAGAGGTCAGCCTGGCTTTCACGGAGACAACAGCCCAGGGAGGAGGAAGGTGATGTGGCCAGGACCTCTCCGTCTCCTCCTGAGACACCAACAACCAACATTTCATGGGGCCATGCAGCCCAGTGTGGCCACCAGCCCCATTCTCTAGGAGCAGCTCCAGTAGGGCACTCTATTCTTGGCATTGCGAGATACAAATCAGTGTGCCTGAAAAGCAAACTGAATTCTTCCATATTAGAATTCTGTTTTCCACCTTAATCATCACAGAGATCAACTTCCCCACAAAGAATTAACATTTGCCATCTGCAAAGGCTAAACAGATGGTAATTACAGATAGCCACGTCTCCACCAGAGAGCCCTGAACTGCTATGGGATGTGTCCAAAGGAAATCGAAGTTTTGATGGTGTGGAGTCAGGTAATGGGTTTTATTTTTGTGCTGTTCTTCCCCAAGATCTGTCGTGATCTTCATCACCCATGAAAGCAAGAAACGCGGGTTTGAGTTCACCTGCAAGCAATCGAGTACCCATTTAATGTGGCTTAAATATCCGTGTATTTATCTTACGAGAAGTCAAGAGCAGTTGCCTACCTAGCATATGTGACGACTGCAGTGAATCACTTTTTAAAACTTCTCTTTACGACAAAATTATTTTCAGCGTACGTTTCAAATTAGCATATTTTATTACGTATTTTTTAATGAACATTGTACTTGGCGTGGAAGTTAATTCGGAGAACTCCCAGAGAACTCACAGCAGTCTGGATCGTCTTGCTTTGCCTGAGTGCAATCTGTGACTCCACGTGTATACACATCCCTGTGTTTAAATGGTAGATTTATAATAAGCGATAATAGCACAGTGATTGCAAAAGTAGAGAATCTGAACTTGAGTTACTTCAATTCTGCCATTCTATAAGATCACACAGAGTGTCCAAATTCACGTTTAAAATTTAATAGGATGAAACAGAATGGCGGGAACGATCATTTAAAAACTGATTTGTCTGGGCGCTTGGGTGGCTCAGTCAGTTAAGCATCTGCCTTCGGCTCAGGTCCTGATCCCAGGATCCTGGGATAGAGTCCCACATCGGGCTCCCTGCTCCGTGGGGAGCCTGCTTCTCCCTCTCCCTCTGCCACTCGCCCTGCTTGTGCTCTCTCCTTTCTCTCTCTCTCAAATAAATACAATCTTTAAAAAAAATTAAAAAATTAAAATTAAAAATAAAAACTGATTTTTCTCCTTTCCTATTGTTTGCCTTTTCCAGAGTATCCTACAACTGGAATCAAACACTTTGAGTCTGGCTCCTTTCATTCATTATAATGCCTCTGAGATCCATTCAAGTTGTTACACATATTATGAGATCCTTCCTGTTTTTGACATTGTATATTCCACTGTATGGGTGTGCCACGGTTTTATTCCTACACCTGTTGAAAGACATTGGGTTGTTTCCAGTTTAGGACATTTATGAATAACTCTGCTGTAAACATTCATAAATAGATTTTTGTGTAAATGAAAGTTTTCATTTCTCTAGGATAAATACGGGGAGTGGGATTGCAGGACCATATGATTAGAGTATGTTTAACTTAATACAGAACTGTCAAACTATTTTCCAGAGAGGTTGTGCCATTTTGCATTCCCACCAGCAGTGTGTGAAAATTCCAAATGTTCTGTATCCTCACCACCACTGGGCACGGTCAGTGTTTTGTTTTTGTTCTTGTTTTTATACTTTAGCCATTCTGATAGATGCGTAGGGTTGTCTCATTGTGGTTTTAACTTGTATGTCCTTAATGACAAATGATGTTTGGCATGTTTTCATGTGCATATTTACCATCTATATACCTTCTTTGGTAAAGAGTCTGTTCAAGACTTTTGCTTCTTTTTAATTGGGGTATCTTCTAATTGTTGAATTTTGTGTGTTCTTCATCTATTCTGTCTGATAAGTTATTTGCAAATATTTTCTCTCAATCTGTAGCTTAAATTTTCATCCTTTTAGGGGCACCTGGGTGGTTCAGTCGGTTAAGCAGCCGACTCTTGATTTCAGGTCATAATCTCAGGATCCTGGAATCGAACCCTGCATCGGGCTCCACACTCACTGGGGAGTCTGCTTGAGGATTCCTTCTGCCTCTCCCTCTGCTCCTCTCCCCGCTCACGTGCACATGTTCTCTAAAATAAATAAATAAATCTTGTAAAAAAAAAAGTTAATATATTTTCATCCTCTTAACAAGTGTCTTTTATAGAGCAAAATCTTGGTGGTGTTGTAATCCAATTTAGCAACTTACTCTTTTACAGATCATGCTTTTGGTGTTTAGCTGCCTGACCCAAAGTCACAAAGATTTTGTCCTATGTTTTCTTCTAAAAGTTTTATGGTTTACATTTTATATTTAGGTCCAGGATCTATTCTGAGGTAATTTTTATATAAGGTATGAGGTATTGGTCAAGGCTCAATTTTTTTGTATATGGATGTCCAATTGTTCTACCATCACTTGTTAAAAAGACTATTTTCAATTCAATTACTTGTGCACCTGTGTCAAAAATCAATTGGCCATATTTGTGTGGATTTATTTCTATGCTTCCTGCTCTGTTCCATTGGTCTCTGGTGCCTGTCGTGATACCAACACCATACTGTCATGATCACTAGAACTCTATAGTACGTTTAAATTCAGATACTGTGAGTCCTTCACCTTTGCTCTTTTTCAAAGTTGTTTTTTCTATTGCAGTTCCATATACATTTTAGAATCAGCTGGAGAATATCTACCAAAAAATCCTGCTTGTATTTTCATTGGAATTGTGTTAAATCTGCACATGAACTTGGGAAGAATTGATATCACCAACAATATTGAGGCTTCCAACCCATAAATTTGTATATCTTTCTAATTATTTAGGTCTTTGATTTCTTTTGTCAGAGTTCCATTCTTTTGAGCATATTTTTAAAATATCTTGCATATATTTTGTTAGATTGGCACCCTTTTTTGGAGCTATGGTAAATTGTACTTAAAAAATTTGGGGGGGTTTCCAATTATTGAATGCTATATATAAAAATATGCTTGGCTTTTTTTTTTTTTTTGCATATTGACCTTGCACTCTGTGACCCTGCTAATGCCACTAATTGTTCTAGAAACTTTTGTATATTCCTTAAGATATTCTATGTAGACAGCATGTCATCTGAAAATAGTACCAGTTATCTCTCTTCTTTTCCATTTTATATGCATTCTCTCTCTCTCTCTCTTTATTGCCTTGGCTAGAACTTCTAGTAAAATCTTGAAGAAGACTAGTAAGAGTGAACATCATTGCCTTCTTCTTGATGTTAGTGGAATACCATTCAATCTTCCATCATTAAGTGTGTTACCTGTAGGCTTTCTGTAAATGCTCCTTTTGGAGTTAAAGAAGTTTCCTTCTATTACTAGTTTGCTGAGAGTTTGTTTCATGAAAGAATATTGAATTTTGTCAAATGCCCTCTCTGTATCTGTTGATATGATCATGCAGTCTTTCTTCTTTAGTCTGTTAGTATTATGGATTACTTTGATTTTTCTAATGATAAACTAGCCTTGCATTCCCTGGATAAATCCCACCTCTTTGGGATGTAGTATTCTCTTACTATGTTGCTGAATTCAATTAGCTAGTATTTTGTTAAAGATCTTTACGTCTTTGTTCATAGGGACATTGGTCTCTCCATTTCTTTTCTTACACTATTCTGAGTTTATCTTGTTCATGTTTCCTCTGTCATTTCCATTCTTCTACTAAGTCGCTCCAATGAATTTTTTAAATTTCCATTATTGCAATTTTCAGTTCTAAAATTTCCATTTGTTTCTTTTTTAGAGGCTCTCTTTGCTGACAACTTTTTGTTTCTTCATCCATTTCAACAGGGTTTGACCTAACTTCATGGAGCATGGTTGTAATAGTTGCTTCAAGTCTTTGTCTGATAATTCCACATCTGTGTCATGTTAGGGTTGGTGCCTGTTTATGATGATTTCCCTTGAGAGCTCTTAAGATTTTTCCTTCTTTTCTGTATATCAAGTAATTGTGTCCTGGATATCTTGAATATTATATTATGAGATTTGGGGTCCTGATACTATGGCTTGGAGAATGTTGTTCTAGTTGGTAATTTATTTTAATAGGCAATGAACCCTGTTAAGTTCAGAATGCAAGTCCTGACCTGCCTTCCGAGGGCTGTGGTTCCAATGTTAGTCTTCTTTCCTAAGGCTTTGCAGCGCTCATCTGGTCCACCTACCATGTACACAATTGGGGGCCAGCTGGGTGGTGGTCTACACTGTAGTTCAGTTCTCAAAAGCTTTGCTTTGTTACATTGGGTCAGTTTCATACACCCACAGCCCAGAGATGATCCCAAGGCTCCACATGCAGACTTAAAAGAC
Organism: Neomonachus schauinslandi; assembly: GCF_002201575.2. Classification (NCBI taxonomy): domain Eukaryota; kingdom Metazoa; phylum Chordata; class Mammalia; order Carnivora; family Phocidae; genus Neomonachus; species Neomonachus schauinslandi. Next base: position 26,233,907 of record NC_058416.1, on the reverse strand, counting down.
CCCATTTTGAAGTTTCCTCCTCTCTGTGATTGCCCCGAGAAAGAGCTCTTTCTCCCAGCACTCTGGCTAGGGAGCCAAGGATTCAGCTACCACACACTTACCATGATTAGGTCCAACCCGGGGTGAAATAGCAAGAGAAAAGAGAGAGGAAAATGGGTATTACCTCTCACATACATTCTTCAGACCCTGGATGCCCCTTTTCCCAGTTCCTCTGATCAGAGAGATTGGTTTTTCTCTGAGTTTTAGGTGCCTGTGAGGCCATCTATTCCTGATGCTACTGGGACAGGAGTACAGCTTGGTGACTTAGGCTTGCCTCAGAGCAGGGCCAAAAGATTAACGACAGAAAGGAAAATAAATGGAAGCCACCACCACCACCCTACTTTCTCTCCTGTAGGAGCCTCCTTCCCAGTCCATTAGCCAGAATGAGAGAGTTTTTCCTGAGGTTTTTTTTTTTTGTCTGTGCCATTTGGGATTATGGCTGCTTCAGAATCTAAGCCAAGTTCCTATGGGAGAAAAAAAGGTGGGGGGAGGTTTTGCCATGGTATGGATCATTTTTTGAGGTTTTTTTTTTTCATTCTTTGGGTTTTGATTCTGTCTCCCCCCAACTCACTACTATTATTTCCTTTCTGTAGTCCTCAGATAGTTGCTTTGTATATTCTGCCCTTGGTTTTTATCATATTTTGTGGGAGAGACAGGGTGGAGTAATCCTACTTCATTAGATCCAGAAGTGCCCAATCTATTCCTTTGAAAAGGGAAAGCAAAGACTTTTCTGGAAATTCAAGACAAGCAAAATCTCTTTAGCCATGATTATGTCCCATGTCCCTGGCCACCCCAGGATGGCAGGTGCCTAGTGAGAGAGAAGGTGGGGTTGGAACAGCCAACAGCTGTGTCAGTCTACACAGGAATGCCTGGTCCACATGCTTGGGCACCATGGCACTAAACATTCTCATTCTGGTTGATTATCTCCCTCTACTTTCTGAGTTCCCCTCACAGAAAATGAGAGTCCAGGTTAGGTCTTTGATTTGCATTTGTTATTTTCAATGGCAAACTTCATCAGGTCTGTGTATCTCAGATGGCTGGGCTGTTTCTAGAATGGTGGAGGACTCAGAAGGGGGAGAGAAGGATTGTTAATTGTAATTTTTTCATATTATTAAAAAAAAAATTCTTTTGGGGCACCTGGGTGGCTCAGTTAGTTAAGAGCCTGACTCTTGACTTCAGCTCAGGTCATGATCTCAGGGTTGTGAGATTGAGCCCTGTGTCAGGCTCTGCACTGGGCGTGGAGTTTGCTTAGGATTCTCTCTCTCCCTCTGCCCCCCCCCCAATTGTGCTCATACTCTCTCTCTCTCTCTCTCTAACAAAACAAAAAAAAAACTTCTTTTAATTTTAGCCTTTGGTGGTGAAAGATCTCTAAAGTGTTTGTGTCCACTTCTTGGCATTGGTAATGACAACAAATGGACTAGTATGACATCTCTCTTGTCTGAAAAGTGTGGAGTCTATGATGGTTGATTGGATGTGTCAACTTGGCTAAGCTAGGGCACCCAGTTGTTTGGTCAAACACCAGTCTAGATGTTACTGTGAAGGTGTTTTTAAAATGTGATTAACATTTAAACCAGTAGACTTTGAGTAAAGCAGATTACTGGTCATAATGTGGGTGGGCCTCATCTAATCAGTCGAATGACTTAGAAAAACAGACAGTTCCCTAAGAAGGAAGAACTTCTGCCTCCAGATTATCTTCAGACTCAAAACCACAATACTGACGAACCCCTGCTGGCCTCCCTTGCGCATTTCAGACTTGCCAGCCCTCACACTGGCATGAGACAATTCCTTAAAATCCCCACCCCCGTGTGTGTGTGTGTGTGTGTGTGTGTGTGTGTTTCTCTGGAGAACCCTGACTAATACAGAGCCCAGAGCCCAGGTCACTTCTTGATGTCCAGGCTGGAGGGGGAGATCAGGTTGAACAGGTATTTGTTCCTGATGAGCCTAATGAGGAAACTCACTGGGTTATTTTTAGTTGTATTTGTGATAAGCACCTCCTTATTTTGCAGTTTGTGATTTGATCTATTTCTACCGAAATGATATGTTATTAGAAATAAGGGCTAACTGCAATCTGGTTATTTGAAGGCTCTGTTTAGTGAAGTTTTACTGGTAAAATAATGTCCAAAAATGCAGACACGTGCCAGATACTTCGGTTGGTTGGTTATGGGTATTTCGTGGAATAGACTTTGGCCCTGTCTAAGATAACTGAGGAGTTCCTCCACTGAAAATACTCGACTGACTTAGCTTAAATGTAGAGTAGGGCTGGAGGAAGGAGGAAGATTTTTAGGGATGGATAATTGGACCCAAACAGACTTCTGCTTGTCCATGGACTTGTGCCTTGAAAGGCAATGAGCAGAGAGCTTGGGGCCTCAGCTCATGAGAGTCAGGGAGCCCAGCAACCCTCCATCCCACCCCTGGCCAGGGCCGGGGAGTAAGTCTGCCTTCAGATACCCCAGTGGTTGCCAATATTGGAGCCCATTTCTGACGCAGCTACAGGTGGAAGTGTGGGCATCTTTTACACTGCCGCTAGGTTGCTGAAGTTGATTGAGAAGACAGAAACAGAGTGTATGCATATGTGAGTATGTGAGTACACACACACACACACACAAGCCCACACACGCGTGCACACACACATACAATTGATGCCGATTAAAGGTTTATAAGAAGCAAGAAAATCTGATAGGATTTGGGCAGAATCTGACCAGCGTTAAATGTTCCATCCCTAAGCCGGTAAATCCTCACAAGCCGATATTTTTGTCCTTGACGTGGAAGACAGACTAAGTTGGGGACTGTAAATGGCAAGACCCAAAGTTTTTGAGACGATTATCTGATTTGTATAACACTTACTCTATTCTTTAAAAAAGATCATACACACACACACACACACACACACACACGTGCGCACATACACTGGTTTTCTGCCATACGCAGGTTTCATTGGCAAGTCTGACTTATGAGTGAGAATTGGAAGCAGGAGAGCTGGGAGAACTGCAAGCCTGGCACCTGACCTGGACGGTCAGAGAAGAAGCTTCCAGGAGTCTTCCAGACCTCCCAGCGGCAGCCCCGCCCACAGGAAGTTGAACAGGCTCATCCATCCCTTCAAAGAAAAACCTTCCAGTTCACCTACAGTTTCACCACTAGGGATTCATTCCTTCATGTCTAGAACCTTTCAGTCTTCGGAGCTCCCTGCAAGGCAAACCCCCATGGAGGTGCGCTGCTGAGGACTAGTGGACAGCCTGAAAGCCAGGTGACAATAGCAGCTACTATGTCCTAGCATTTAGTGTGGGACACGCCAGACACTCAGCCTCCAGCTACAGCCCCAGCTGTCCATGCCCCTTTCTAGCAAACTTGGGAACAAGCTGACTTGTCCTCATTATCACCACCTCCCCACCTCCCGCTGTGTCCACAATCCACTCCACGAGGTGAGTGCTGCACATGTCACCAAAGCCACTCTTTTGTGTCCCCAAAAGCTTCAATGTTGCAATGTATGAGGGCCATTTTTCTGCCTCTTGTGTTTAACTTCGCTCCAAGAAGCACTGTGGTCTCTGAGCTTCCATGGCATCCCCCTGTCCAGGATCTCCTCCCCCTTGCTGGTCACTCCTGTTCAGGAGCTTACTCCCTCCCCTCTCCCCTCGACCACACTGCTAAGTGCTGGGGTAGCTCAGGACTCAGACCTGGGCCTCATTCTTTTCTCCACCTCTGTGTTTTCCTGAGATCAAACTACACAGTCCCCTGGTTTACACATCACCCATTTACTGACCCCTCATTTTTTTCTCCTATTCTAAGTACCCCCTGGGCTCCAGCCAGTCTCATGCATCTAGCTGTCTCCCCAACCTCCCCACCTGGATATATGACAGGCCTAAGTGACTTGCCCCAGGTCACAGAGCTAGTGAATGGCCAGACCTGAACTCAGGTAGGTCTCATCTCAGGACCTGCATTCTTAACCACTTCTGGACCAGAAACTATGCAGATGGCTATAAACTCATCCATTCCCCAAGATTTGCCCAATGGTCTACAACATAATTACTCCATCATTTCTTGCTCTGTGGGAGCACCCCACCTAAGTCTACGTGTTACCTTTCCCCCTGTTTCAAACAGGGACAGGTGTGCCAGAGGAAACACGGAGCCACCAAGGAGAGAGAACCTGGGGTCTCTTCCTGGGGTACGAAATCTACTCCAAGATGGACACAGAAATGTGGGGAGCAAGGCAGGCAGAAGAAATCTCTTTCCTACAAAAGCAAGATGGATACAGCATGGGGAGCAAATAAGATACACCTTTTACAAGTTACAAACAAGACTTTAAAGAGATCTCAAACGAGGTGGGCAGCTTTGTCCTGCCCCTAGATCTGTAGGGCAACTTGAGGAGGGCAGGTGTCAGGCCATCAGAAGACAGAAAAGAACATCCATGAGACTCCCAGTCTTGACCCCCATGGCGCTCAAGTCCTATTCCAGAAGCTTGTTTCAAAGGTCTGCTTCCATCAGCCTTCATCTTAACCCAGGTGGTTGGGACAGACATTCGACCAACATGCCGGTGCACTTTGGAAAGGGGCTGGTAAGCACAGAGACTTTTGCCATATCTCTGATGTCTTTAGCTAAACCAAATAAACCTGGAAAGAGCAAATGGGATATTTCCCTAAAACTTCATAGAGGAAGAAAAGAGAAAATCTTTCAGAAGTTTCCAGAGAAACAATGGCTATTTCCAAAACCAAGTTTGATTAGAAATTATAGGAAACTGGAGATAGTTTGGAAAACCAGTGGAAGAAGTCAGAGAACACTCCTGAACTTCAACAGGCTGAGCAAAGCAGTGACAGAAATGCGAATCGGAGGTTGCCCCCAGATAGCGTGGCTGGCAGAATAAAACCTAGAGGATGAATCCATTTTTTCTCTCAGATTAAAACTGTAGCTTCTCTAGGGTTGAAGGCAGAGGTATAAAGTCCAAGGCTCCAGAAATTCTTGGAAGATGACAAGTCAATCCCTTGCTAAATGATCAGAGGCAACTTCAGATCCCTATTTCTCTCTCTGCCTGAGTCTGATTACTTTAACGAGCGCTTTCCAATTTAATTCCAGCAAGCCACGGCTTTCTGTGGGGAAGCAAAATGCATTAAACCTCCAGACCTTCTCCTTCACCTCGTTGTGAGTTTCCAAAGCAACTGGAAGGTGAGCACTTTGGGCCCTCCTGTCATTCCCATTTGGCCCGAAGTTGTTGGAGAGACTGTGGAGAAAGGGGAACCCTCTTACACTGTTGGTGGGAATGCAAGCTGGCACAGCCACTCTGGAAAACAGTGTGGAGGTTCCTCAAAAAGTTAAAAAGAGAGCTGCCCTATGACCCAGTGATTGCACTACTGGGTATTTACCCCAAAGACACAGATGTAGTGAAAAGAAGGGCCATATGCACCCCAATGTTCATAGCAGCAATGTCCATAATAGCCAAACTGTGGAAGGAGCTGAGATGTCCTTCAACAGATGAATGGATAAAGAAGATGTGGTCCATATACACAATAGAATATTACTCAGTCATCAGAAAGGATGAATACCCAACTTTTGCATCAACATGGAACTGGAGGGGATTATGCTAAGTGAAATAAGTCAAACAGAGAAAGACAATTATCTATGGTTTCATTTACTTGTGGAACATAAGGAAGAGCATGGGGGACATTAGGAGAAGGAAGGGAAAAACGAAGGGGGGGATATCAGAGGGGGAGATGAACCATGAGAGACTATGGAATCCGGGAATCAAACTGAGGGTTTCAGAGGGGAGGGGGTGGGAGGGATGGGTGAGCCCGGTGATAGGTATTAAGGAGGGCACGTACTGCATGGAGCTCTGGGTGTTATACAAAAACAATGACTCATGGATCACTACATCAAAAACTCATGATGTACTGTAAGGTGACTAACATAACATAATAAAAAATTATAAAAAAAATAAAAAATAAAAAAAAATAAATGTCGAGTCCCGTCCTACACCGGTCATGCTCCGTTAGGAGCTGGATTCTGACATCAGCCCTGCAGGACTGGCCTCCTAGCCCCACCACTTGCTAGCTGAGTTCTCTTTGGCAAGCTATCTAATCTCTGTTACTTTCTCCTCTGTAAGATGGTGATGAGAACAGTGCCTTATCAGTAAGGCTGTCAAGAGGAGGAACTGAGATAGAGCAGGAAATTACTAGCACTGGTGTCTGGGAGCACAGGAAGTAGTCAGAAAGCAGAAGGGGTGATTGTTACCAGGCAGGTTTGGTTCAGCGGTGACTGACCAGTCACGGGAAAGTTCTAATCCACGGTCTCTTGTTGGTGCCTTATACGTACAAAGCTCTGGCCGGGAAATATGGAAAGACGTCAGTGATCTGTACCCTCACAGGGTTCATCTGTGCCTCGTAGCTGGCTGGCCTCCCTGCCTCCCCTGAATTCCTGCTCAAGAGAAGAGCAAGTCCTTCCTCCAGAGACGGGGGAATGGAGACACCTTCAAAGAACCCAAATTTCTCCAGCCGCCCATTTCTGTAAATGAAGTGTCACTGGAACAGAGCCGTACTCAGGTATACAGAGTCCTCTCTGGAGGCTTTCAGGCTCTAACAACAGAACCGAATGGTTGCCTCAGAGGCTGTGTGGCCCGCAAAGCCTAAAACATTTACTGTCTGGCCCTTTACGGAAAGACATAGTCACCTCCTGCTCAGAACCACAGCTTCACGCTTCTTCTGGACAGGAGACAGGACGGCCCCTGCCCATTGTCTTCTGCTATAGATGCTGCTGCTGTGTAGTGTTACTTGGCTTCTGTTAAAAGAGGTGGCTGGCTGGCTCCGTCGGTGGAGCATGTGACTCTGGATCTCTCAGGGTCGTGAGTTCAAGCCCCACACTGGGCATACAGCTTACTCAAAAAAAAAAAAAAAAAATTAAAGATGTGGGGTAGTGATGATAAAGGACAGTTCTATTTGTCCCTCTGCCATTCACCCCATTCCCTGAATAGACAGATTTGTCTTGAGATAGACTTCTATGACTGCCCAATGATGGTGATTTCTTAGCCGACTTTCTCAGTGCGCCATCTTGGACCTCCTTCTCAGAAATCAGCCAGGATGCTTGTTAGAAATGCAGATTACTGGTCCCATCCCAGACTTCCAGAATCCGACCCCCCGAGACGGAGCCAAGGAAACACCATTAAAATGAAAACAACAGTACGTTTCCCCCCGGCAAATCTTCAATCCATTCTGAGTTTGAGAATCTTTGTTCTTGGAGTTCTGAGGTTATATCTTATTTAAATGTAGACCTCCACACACAATGCCTGGCACACAGCAGATGTTCCAAAGACACCTGCTTGTTAAATCATGAAAAAGTGGTTAGTGGGAATGTGTGCTTGCAGTGCCACATGCAGACCAGAGTTGATAAATGGAGCCTTCTTTGACTCCTTGACCTTCAAAATATCCGAGATGTTTATTTACGCTTTAGTTGATTTCCCATGGTCAGTGACTCCTACCACTTCAGTTTCGAGGTTTTCTGCCTCCGAGATCTTAGTCGAGTTGCTGACTGACACTCATTTAAAAGGCTCTTCTATAAAATGAACAACCGCCTTCCAATCTGTCACTTGAGTTAAGGCTTTTGCTACATGGGGGACCCTGAGAGCAGAAACTCCTAGAGGCAGCTGTCCTCAATGACAATAGCCTACAACCATGCCTCTGTCAGCATTCACATTCTCATTCAGCTCTGGCCCCACCTTGCATGGGAACTCCAGAGAGGGGACATGACTTGGTCAAGGTCAGCTGAGGAATTTCAAAGTCAGAGCAAGAATAGAAGTCTAGGCGCTACTGGGCCTTAGTCCCTTAGTCAGCCACATCTAGCCTTCCTGGAGAGCCGATGTTCTCCAGAAAACCTCCTTAGTTTGCTTGTACCATCAGACCATGTGGCGCAATTTTTTACTTGGAATCCACGGTCACATGGTCCCAAGCCAAATTAAAAGAGAAGAATGCGTGAATGCTAGCTTCGGCAACACGTACACTAAAAGAGAAGAAAGCATGAAATTCCTCAAATTCACCAGCATAACTGACCCCTGAGTGCACACACACATATACCTGCACCCATATCTAGCCTCACCTAAGACCCACCTCTACAGAAGAGGAGTCACTCTTCTCTTCCAAGGCCAATCCATCCAGTTGTGTTCAGGAGACCTGTATTAACCATGTCTTTTGTTTTCTGCATTTCTATTATGTTGACCTCTGGGGATTTGCTAAGCCTGGAGAGACTGCCCCTCCTGGGGCTAGCCAATTCCTAGAGATAGTAAACAAATCACCTGTGAGCATGCTTTTCAAATATAAACCTGCCCATCCAGACTCTACACTCCCAATCCCTTTAGGTCACTAGGTATACCAGGCAACTAGGGACAGCCTCTATGCCCAGAGCCTGCTAACATCACTAAAGAATAGCTCATCCAAGGCCTCCTCTGCCTTGCTCATTCCCTCTGCAGAAACCACAATAAAGGCTCTTGCCCTCAGTTCCTCCGCTCTCCTTCAGCTTCCAGATTGCCCCTAACCCCAGGCTTTCCTGTATTGTCATTGGTATGAAATCTCGGCATTACCTCCCCTATGACGTCTTCCTAACAGCCTTGGCATCCCCAGGAAAGTTTGGGAGAGTTTTTTTTCCCATGCTCTCATCGTATATTGTACACAGCTCAATTATAGCCCCAAATTATAATATATCATGTAATTGCTTCTGTATCTTTTTTGCCATTAGACTACAAACTGAAGTCTGAGATTATTTTTTATTTTTGTCCACTTCTGACATATAATAGATGTTGAATAAATATTGAACAAACAAATGAATAAAATGAGATTTAGTCCAAGAACAAAAGAATCTTCCAAGAGGTATTCTGTACCCTTACCCCGTGAACCCACATTCCCTGATAGATTTAACAAATATTTATTGAACACCAACCACATTCCAACCATCCCATTCGGAGCTGGAGCTACAACAATGAATAAAGTAAACACAGCCTTGTCCCTATGGCATGGCAATCTCCCAGAGGAGGTGGACAATTAAAAGCAATTACAAGAAAGTGTTGAAGGGTGTTCGGGGAGCTGGAAGAAGTCCCGTCATCAAGTGCATGGCAATGAGAGAGGAGGCTGGAAGGGAAACGAAGCCGGGTGGCAGAGGGCCCTGTAAGCCTTGCTCAGGGATCTGGACTTTCTCCCAAAGGCAAGGGAGGATCACTGAATGTGTATCAGTACAAATGGGAGAAATCCCAGCCACACCAGCTTCAGCAAAAAGTCACTGGCACCAGCAGCTCACACTGCGGGGCTTGGGCGCTTTTATCTAGAGTCGGAATGCACTGGGCTCAGAAGAGCCACGGGGACCTGGCCTGGCCATGTCTCAGCTCAGCTCTGCTCTTCTCCAGGAGCTGACTTCCCTCTTGGGCTCCACAGGTGAGGCCACAGCTGCGCTCGCCTCACAACCTCCGGCAAATCCTTTCTTAGCCGATTTTTCAGGTGATTTGAGTGACGCCCTGGGCCTGGCCTGGCTTGAGCAGCGGCCCATCCCTGACAACCACTGTGGCCTGGAGAGTGAAATGGGACTATCTGTGAGCCAGGAGGCTTGTTGCATCCACCCAGCCCTGGGATGTGGGCCCAGAGGGGGGGCTCGGGGAGGAGGTGGTGAGGATATTTGTTGCCGGTAGAACAACACATGGATACCGGGCAGCAAAACCACAAGAACAGAAACGGAAATCCATCAGGAAAGATTTCTGGCAAGGAGCGGCTTTGTTCTCAGATTCGTAACTAAAGAGGAACCACGGAACAAGCCACACTGTTGTGGCCATGTGGGGAGAGGTCGGGGGGAGCGAGACTGCAAGCAGCACCAACAGTGAGAGCCAGGGCCGTGAACACGTGAGGCAGGATGGCTGCCGGAGGGCGGAGGGGCAGCCGGACAGACAGAAGCGGCGCCTAGAAGCAGACCTAATAGAGTACAGAGACTGCAATGTGGAGGCTGCCAGGGGTCGTGTGGGTGGAGGGGAGGAGAGGTGAGGTCTGTCGGGGTAATGTGGAGTTTGAGAGGCTCAAGGAACCTGCATGGAGAAAGATCTGGAAATTGGTTATGGAAATGGGTCTGGAGCTCAGGGGAGTGACCCGAGCTGAAGATACAGATTTGGAAGTCAGAAGGATATAAAAGGCAGCTAATGCCAAAGCCGTGCAGGGCATGTGGAGGACCGGGAGAAGGCTGACTCAGAAGCACGGGGAGGACCAAGGCCTATGCAGTGAGCAGAGGAAGAGGAGGAGCCCAAGAGGAGGAGAGGCCTGAGCAATAGGAAACCAAGGGTGGAAGCCAAGAGAAGAAACGGTTGCAGTAAGGGGGCAAGGTGAGCAGGACCAGATGCCGCCAGGAGGCCGAAAAGTACTGCAGGGGACCCACTGAATTTGTCCACAAAGAGGTCCCTACATCCTTGGGCAGAGCAGTTCCAGTGAGGGGGGTGGTGAGGCGAAGAGTGAGTGGGAAGTGGGATTGCTTTTTGCAGAAGCTGGGTTCTGAAAAGAAGAGAAACAAGACAGACTGGTGAGGGACCGTGGCGCTCTCGTGATTCACAGGGAGGCTGTGCATTTACGAGGAGGCGCGCTCTCCTTTGCACCACTGACAAGTACTGGAGGCTTTTGAAGTCATGCCCCTGACTTATCTCCAGCGCCATCTCTTTGTTCTCCCTTTACTTTTGTGGAGACAAGATCAAACCAGAAAAAAAGTTTTGTGATCATTCTAACCCCATGCTTCGTTTCTCTAGATGAGAAAACTAGATCCACAGTAATTAAACAACTTGTCCAAGGCTTCATAACAAGGTGGCTGTAGAGCCCAGGACTTCTGGCTTCCAGGCCAAAGCTCATCCATTCTCTCTCCTCCCTGTGTGCCCAAGATGCCCTGATATAGGACCTCTGCAAGATCCAGCTGCCCAGCTGGGTCTCTGGCTTGGACAACCTTGTTCTAGTTGGAACGCTCAGGACTCTCATTTTGCAACGTGATGCCTCAAGACCGAACTCCGACAAAATTAATGCACACCAGTAGATCCCAGTGTCTGCCTATATTCTCATAGCACCTTCTGTGCTTTAACCATGAACTTGGAAAGTCATCTAAGGGTTGGAACTTCAGCCTTAGGTGAAGCAGATATGTGGGGGAAAGTAAGGCACTTCAGTTTTTCTTATATCCTGCTAGGAAACGTGTGTGTGTGTGTGTGTGTGGTGCTGTGTTTGGGAAGAACAAGGCTGTTCAAAGCCATACCCCAAAGAAGAGAATGTATTTCCTCACCCAGAGAGCTTCCCTACCTGTGGAATGCTCAAACACTCGCCACACCAGCTTTCAAAGCAGATGGGTATTTACTGCGCACAAATGTTACATTGACTTTGGAATGTTCTCACATGTGCTCTTGTGGATTAATGAGCTCCTAATATTGTGATAATAATCATTTTCCATAAATATGCATAGTCAGCCTTTAAAAGTGTCACGTGGGGTAATTATTAGCTGTCTGGGTGCTAATCGCTTAGGGAAAATGTTTACTTGCGTGTGAAATGGAACCTGTGTTTGTTTTGTAAAGTGCATCGCCTTACAGCAAGCCCAGAGCAATTACCAGCTTGATTTAAAGGGACTTGGGATGCCAGGGAACCAGGATTGAGGGATGAGTCTCTGCCAGTTATCTTGGGCCTCATCCAGCTTCATAACCTCATTCACTAGGGCTTGTGAAGTGTTTGGTTGGATTTAGTTCAATAAAAATATTCTGAGAACCTACTATGTGTGTGGTATTTTTGGAAAGAGCACCATCTTTGAAGCTAGTAGAATAAGCCTAAATCCTAGTGCTTTCTGACTTCGGGTAAGTTAATTCACTTCTCTGTACCTCAGTTTGCTCATCTGGAAAATGGGATAATATCTACCTCCTAAGGTTTTTAGGAGGTTTAAAGAATATACATAGAGTACCTAGCACAAAGTCTGACACGTGTTAGGCCTTCGACAAATGAAGAGGTCTTTCCCTCTTCACACTATGACAGACACATGGATAATAAATGTATAGCCCACACCTTCCTGGATTCTTCCCAGTCAAGTACCCACATGACCAAATCCAAGGAGAGCATGATGAAAGATGTTCTAGTAATTGGTGGAGGATGTGGAAGTAGGAAAGGTATCATCTACTCAGGGAAAAGTCAAAAATGGGTTCAAATCTGCAAGGAGACATGGTCTTGCCCATTGACAGAGGACAAGCCTGGTTTGGGGAGCTGCCTGCATCTCCGATATGTCCCTCACAGCCACCTGAAATTTTTCCCTTCTTCAACTCATGTCTGTGATGCATTACACTTTCCTTGCATAAACCTCCCCCCACAGGAGTGAGACAGGGTGAATAGATGTACCCCAGTTACAGGGCAACAGGATCAAGGGGGCTGGGGTTGAGGAAAGGGGGATTTAAAAGGCCCTGAGGGGGGCAGATGAGGGGAAGGAAGACCATCTTCTTATCTGGGCTGCCCCCAAATTGTCCCCATCCCTCCTGCACACTGGAGAAGAGTGTGTGGAGGATGACTCAGGGTGTTTTAGAGGCCGGGTCTAGAAGCAGCACACACACCTCTCGCTTCCCTCCACCGGCCAGACTCAACCGCATGGCCTCAACCAACTGCAGGGGGAGGCAGGGAAATGCAGTTTCCGAAGAAAAGAAATGGGGTTTGGTCGCAGTGGTCTCTTGATGCAAGAGAAAGGTGCCAGAGGGAGAGAGAGCTGGAGGGAAGACGAGGGGCCTACGGTCCCCATCTCACACCCTGCAGAGTCCAAAGATGCTGGCGAACATCAAAGAAACAAAAGCCAGATGTTTAAAGTTTTAAGGATCACTAACACTAGAACCAAAAATAGTCCTGTGACTTCTGGGATCCGTCACCGAGGACCTTGCTATGGATTGACTTATAGACCTCAAAATACATGTTGAAGTCCTAACCCCTGGTCCCTGTGAATGTGACCTTATTTGGAAATAGAGTTTTGGCAGATGTAATAAAGTTAAGATGAGGTCATTAGGATGGACCCCTTACTGATGTGACTAATGACTTATATCCTTACAAGAAGAGGACAAGACAGAGACATACGAGAAGATGGCCACGTGACCAAGAAGGCAGAGACAGGAGCACCACATCTACAAGCCAGGGATGGCCAGCAAACACCAGAAGCCAGAAGACGCAAGAAAGGATTCTCCCCTACAGGTTTCAGGGGGAGCGTGGCCTACTGACACCTTGATTTCTGACATCTAGTCTCTAGAACTGGGAGACGAGAAATTTCTATTACGTTAAGCTCCCAGTTTGTGGTCCTTTCTTGTGGCAGCCCTGGGGATGCTAATCCAGACTCACTCTCACCAGCCCAGAGCTGGGGACAAGTTACTAGGAATGCAAGCCAAGAAAACTTCTTCTCAGGAAGAAGACGTCAGATGGGGAAGAAGCAGCTGGCTATGGAGGGATTTGCACTTGATCTTGCATGCAATGCAGGAAGCACCTAGAGGCTCTTCCCAGGGCAGACCTGGAACCTGCCACAGCTCACTCCTCTCCCATCTCTTTCCATGTGACCAGGGGAGCTCCCCAACCTGCTCTTGACATTAAAGGGCGTCTTGACTTTAAAGACTTAAAGAGATAGGAGTTGACTCCTCCTCTGGCGTTGCATAGCCAGCATTGCTAACTTCTAGAAAATAGAGGAGCCCCAGGGAAATCTAATAACAGCCCTACTTAAGAGCACACGACAATTATTACCTCCAACTGTGAGAGAGGCTGAGTAATTAAAAAGGGTTCTTTATTTTGATTAAAAAGATTCCTTTTAGTGTTTCTGAATCTTTAGTGAAAGCCTAGAACTCTATTTTTAGACACAAAACAAGATACGTGGCCAGGGGCAGGGGTGTAATTTAAAACATGGCATGAGCATTTGTAACCTGGAAAATGAGCACGCGCCCCCAGTGGCCCCCAGATCGAGCCCGTCCCTACCCCATGGCTTTCAGGAGGCACAGCAGCATGGCAGATCCAACCCCGCTGCCTGGATGAATAGGAGGCCCAAATTAATTGGTTTTAATCACTATAAATTTCCTTCCCAATAAAATTTCAAGAATTTCCAATCATGCTGATTTATATGTGTAATTAGAAATCCATTCACAGATGTCACACTGCTAGGTGGTGGGTAGTATAAGCCCCAGTTTAACTCCAGCTAGGGGCCTGAGCGATGAAAAATGATGAAGGGGAACTTGGCAGGAAGCTGGGACAGGGAGCACACCCCCGCCCGTGGAAACTCTGCCCCCAAGATCACATGGGGGCTACTGACCGCCAAGCACAGACTTTGCCTTCTCTGGCCCCGACCCCTTCCCTGTCCAGAGACCCCGCCTAGACAGGAGAGGACCAGAGGAGCTTGGCGTGTACCAAACAGGTAAGGACACTGGGCGAAGCCACACTCCCAGCCTCCCAGCCTCCCTGCTGTCCAGAGTAGCAGGGAGCATCATAACTGTGGGAGGACAGGACCCCAAGAAGAGGGAAATCAGCCTACCATCACTTCCAACAGGCAGACTGTTGCCTTGATGAATTGACCCTATTTCCGATTATCCAAACGCAGCCTTGTCTGCAGAGGCTGGCATGCCGGATGGACTCTGAACTGCTGGCTTTCTGTCCTCCTCTGCTGCTATCCCCCCTCTGCCAGTGGCCCGTGTCATGGAGGGAAGAGGGAGTTGAGAAGAGAGGACAGAGACAGAGAACAGAGAAGACTGCATCATCCTCTCCCTACAGTGACCCACAGGCACGGGAAAGTCTACAGGTGAAGGGAGATGCACCAAGAGTTTTATGAAGAACTTCACCAGCATGGAGGCTGATGGGAGAGGAAAGGAACATGGAATCGGAGACAGGAGTGGCTGTGTGGCTTTTTGAGGTCACTCTCAGCCAGCACAGAGAGGGGAAGCAAGGACGGACATTCACGTTTCTTGAGCGTCTCTCCTATGCCAGGTGCTTGTGGTGGAACATCCTCACTGGAACCCTAGTGAATCCTGAAATCCGAAGAGGACAGAGAAGTGAGGCTCAGATCAGTAAATATTGAATCTCTTGCCCACAGCACCACAGCGGGTTGGAGCTAGAGCCGTGGGTACTCACCCAGAACAGAGCCAGCTCCCGGCGCCCCAGCGTCACATGCAGGGGGGCGGGAGAGGGTGGTCAGCAGCTGGGCTGAGTTTGCCAATGTGGGGCCAACACAAGTTAGACTTGCAGCTAGACTGCGAGCAGCCTGCGAGCAGGGACAGGTCCTGCGCCTTCCTCTTCTCCCACCCACTGCCTCAAACCCGGCAGGACCTGGAGCCACTTCAGCAGCTTTGCTCTGAGTTTAGGTCCAGGGACAGGGATGATGGGTTTTCTGGGTGTAAGAAGACTGTGGCACCAGGAAGTGCTCAAGAAAGGAAGACATAAGAGGTCATTCAGTGTGGAACTAGAGGGTGTCAGACCCCAGAAAGGAAGAGCCAGATCTGGGCGTCGATAAGAAACACCCTCCTCTTCTACTCCATTTCTGAATCAATTGAGAAATAAGACACAAGAGCCAGCCAGAGGGAATCCAAAATAATGGAGTTCTTGGTAAAGCTGGCTTGGAATATGACTTGAACCACCAGCTCCCGCATATTGACTCCTGAATTAGACATGGATCCTCTCTCATCCCAGGTACAGCAGTGCCCCCCCTCCACCACATCAGGCTGGACCTGCCTCTGTAAACTGACCACTGGGAGGGGAAGGTCAGGTTGCACCTGCCAGGCGAGGCCAAGCTGAGAAGAGAATGGACCTATGCCTCCCTCTATAGAAGCCAGCTCGCCCATACTTCCAAACGGTGGCGCACCTGTTCTGTGGGCCAAGGCGGGAACTCTGGAGTGGCTCCCGCTAAGAGGTGGACAAAGGGAAGCCGGCACTGGTGGCCCTGAGGTCAAACTTTGCCTCCTGCCCTGACCCAGCTGTGTCTGCTATTCATGAACCCCCCTCCCCCGTCTCTCGGCGGGACACAGGAACACCCACCTGGGCTCAGCAGGACACCCCCACCCACCCTGAGCTCACCCCCAATGACATGGACACACTCAGAATTGTTTCCAATAGTGCTCTGTCTGCAAAAGTGATTGGTTGGTTTGCCCACTTAGCCCGCCTCCGCACGAACTTAGAAGAAGATCGTCTTTGCTTCAGCCTGATCCCTTAATGCGCCTGAAAGCTGTGGTTCTGGTCTAAAGCAGACCCTGGCCCGAGCAGGGAGTAGGTGGAGAGGTCTTAATGGGGAGATTAGTGTCTGCCCGGGGGCCATGCCAGAGCAGGGTCCTAAGAGGAGATTTGAGAGGTTGGGCAATTTTTAAGGGCTTAAATGTTTGATAATGCAGGCTAAGTTGCGTTTATACATGTTGGGGCCCCGGCAGCAACGTACCGTCCAGGGCATAATGGATGTTGCAAGATTTGATTTTAGTAGTTTAAAAATACCCAAGTAGTCTGCAGGCTAATGGCCATCGGACAGACTCATTAGTATATCAATAATCATTCGGCATTCTGAAATCCTTTTAATGCTCTGGGACATCAAGAAGCGGGGCTGCGGGACGGGAAGAAGGTCAGGTGGGAACGTGCAGGCCAGTTAAACAAGCGAAGACAATGAAGGGCCCGGGCATGTACTCCGCGACCTGCAGCCTGGTTTAAACTGTGTCTGGCGGGGCCTTGCTGTAAATGAGCAGGGGCGGGAGGTTTAGGGAAAAGCTTAACGCCTCGTGCAGCTCCTCACAGACCAGCAGTCAAAATGGATTCCACCTTAATCTTGCTCTGGCCGACCCGTTCTTTACAGCCTCACAGCTTACACATTTTCTCCACCTCACCTTGGCTCATGACCCCAGCTGGTAGAGTAACTGCCTCCAAACAGCTGACGTGCTGTCTAGCCTTCAAGTTCCCATCTCTGCCCAGGCCTTCCCCTGCTCCCCAGGCCACAGAGCTGCTACTCTCATCCATGACCTCGTAGCTGGTTCTGGACCGTTACCGGGCATCGCCCCCACTGAAACGTGAGCTCCCGGTCAGTCACAGTCCCGGCCACATGGTAGGTGCACTGTTAGGCTTGAGAGCACGGTTCCGAATGTCGCTATTGTTGTTCTGACCCACTGAAGGCCTCTGAGTATTTGGCAAAGCTATGGGCTATCACACACGTGCACAGAAGCCCGCAGATGGACAACACAGTCCACGGGTTCGGGGGGCATACCCGTCCTCAGTCTCTTCCCAAAGCTCTGGAAGGATGATTAAGCCTTTGCAGCCTGGGTAGTTAGTTGTAAAGCTCTGTCATGTGAACAGGAGAAAAAGATTTCCCTCAGCTAATAAGCCACGGCCCTGAGGAGCACAGCATGTGATCAGGTTCTGATTTTGCACCTTAGGAGTCCAAGAAACAGCCTAGGAAAGAAAGAGCTTTGGATACCCTTGCAGACGGAATGCTCTATTGTCAAAGATGCTCTTAAATTCCTTTTAGAGCAACGTCCCTTCTCCATGGAGCACTAAGGGGCAGGGACCACCAAGGTCTAGACCATGGCCAAGGGAACTGTGTCCACCCCTCAGGGTCCTGTTCACTCCCACCCTGAGGCTGGAGTCTCAGAGGACTTGGCTGGGCCATGGAGGAGAGGTGGAGGGGACAGAGGGCAGGAGGGAGGTGCTCTACACAGATTCCCTGGCCTGTCAGCCTTGCTGAGGACAGGCCTACAGAAGCCTCTGAGCACGAGTGAGCCTTATCAGTTTGGTCCCAACGAGGGTGCCTGTTGGATCATCACTGTACTGGAAAGATGACCTCCAAACACCTGCCCTGTACATCTCATCAGGCGTCAGAGCACCAGTCTGCTCCCTACTTTACTCCACAACAACTTCACAGGGCAGGGACCAGGTCTGAGAGTCCCTGCTCTGCAAGTCAGGGAAACTGAGGCGCCGACCAAGGATAGAAAGCAGTCAGGAAGCAAACTCGAAGTCGACACTGTTGCTCGAGGGGAAGATGGTGAATTAGCTGCATTGCCTGCTTTCCTCGTTGTGTAAGTCTTGTCTCATTCTTCCCATGAATCCCACCAAAACTTCCTCCTGCTGGAAACAGTCCCTGGTGGGCTGTCCCCCATCACCGCTCATCCACCCATCCATCTGTTCACCTGCTCATCCCAGCCTTCCGCCTTTCACGTCCCGCTCAGCCCCCGTCTTCACGACATGTTTGTGAGCACTAGTGGGTTTGTTCTCCATCTACATTTTGCTTCCATGGTTTCTGGTGGTGTCCTGGCCCTTCTTAGATCGTAAATTTCTTGGTAGGGCATCCCATCACCAGGCTCTTACTGTATCTTTCCTTCAATAAACTTCAAGTACCTCCTATGTTACAAAGATAAATAAGACAAAAGGCCTTCCCTTAAGGAACACACAGGCTGGTGGGGTGCTGGATGCATGCAGCCACCCGTGAGGGGACTACAGGGGCAGGAGAAACATGGGGAAGGAGTCCACTAGGACGGGGGTCTTGGGGAGGTTTTCTGGAGTTGGGGGGGAACCTGAGTTGAGTCTGAAAGGATGGACTGCAATGCCCAGGCATAAGGGGCGGGCATGGGGAGAGTGGTAGAAGGTCTGTCAGGCACAGGAGCAGGGCCAGGGAGACGGGAAACACCATGGGCTGTTGGGGGCCCACTGGCCGGAGCTTGGCCTTGCGGGTAGAGAGCCAGGAGAGCTGAGATGGGGGCAGAGGCAGGGGGCAGATCCTCTCCTCACTCAGTCTGTCAGTTACTCTACAAATCTGTTCTGAGCCAGGCCTCCCTCTAGGTACTGAGGATGCAGCAGTACTCCTAACAGTCAGTGCCTGCCTTCCTGGAACCTCTTCCTAGAGGATGGGGAAAGTCCATGAACACACACACACACAAATAAATAGGTAGTGTGTCAGGGGACAACATTTTAGAGCTGTCAGTGGAGGGGTCCTGGAGATGAGCATTTTCGATAGACTTCTAGAGGAGTTGGCCTCCTGTCCTCACTAAGCAACTGAGCTGGTGAGACAGGACAGACCCAGCTCTCTCCAACCCTGCTTCAGAAGATGTCCTTGAGTCTTGGGCAGGGCGGGGAGGCAGCTTGCTACCACCTTGCTTCCAGCTTCCCTCTGAGCAGCTCCCACGGCAGGGAAACTAATAAGGCCAGCATTTTATGATCCCCCCCACCTCTGATGACAAGAGGCAATCTGAAGTCAATAAAAGGTGTGCTGCACCAACGGTGTTTTATGGCTCATCAAGCCATAAAACCCCAAAGCCATGTGACCAAGGTGCGAGAAGGGGGCCATGGAGTGGATTCATCCGCCCTCTGTCTAGGAAGGCTTCCAAATGAGGATGGGGATGGACCAATTACAGCAGGAGGGGGCGGTTCCATGAAGGAAGCCTCCTGAGCATGCTGGCAGCTGGGCCTACACTCTGAGGGGCCCCTGCCAACAGACAGAGCCCTCCTGGTGTGATTACAAGAGCCCCTGGGGATCCCCCACATTCTCCTGCCCCAAAGCACCCCTCACCCTGCCTGGGATGTTTAAAACCCCCTTCCCACGTGCCCAGATCTCTGACCACCCGAGGGCCTCTGGCCCTAGCACAGTAGCTGCCTTTTGGTCTGAAACTCACTCCCACCACCCACTGCTCTGCGACCTTGAACCAACTTCCCATTTCGCTACCACTCCGTTTTCTGCCTCCATGGCTGGCTTGTTTAAGAGGTGCTGGCTCCTCGAAAATGCTCACGTTTAGAACCTGTTAGACCAGGAGAGGCACAACCTCCCTGAGACAGAGAGCTCAGGCCCCCACCCCTACACTCAGTGTCACCGACAGCCCTCGGGACATTTCCCAAGAGCACCCATCCACCCGCCCCGTTACCCACCCATCCATTCATCGATCCGGCTGTCCTTCCTTCCATCCCTCCACCCTACACTGGGCACCGTCTGTGTGCCAGGCACCTTGCAGGGGCACGATGCTGAGCCAACACCAAGCCCCCGCCTGATGGAGGTTACATTCAAGTGAGCGGGAAGAGGTAGTCAGGCGGGAGTAAGTGCTGTACGGAAAGACACCGCAGAGAGGAGTAAGACGAGGATGCCCTGTATCAAGACACTTGCCTGCTAGTGACAGGACATGGGCAACGAACCACGAGCACATCAAATATGCACGTGTGTGGGCGCGTGTGGGCACACGTGTGTGTGTGTGGTATAAATAGAGTGCCCTGACCGAGGATAATGGGCATGTCACTTAGATGGAAGTGATATTAGGCCAAGGACTGAAGATGGAGAAGGAGTAATGGAGAGCTGTTCTAGGCAAGGGGAACCCTGCAGTGGGGAGAGGGACGGAGGTGCCGCAGAGGGCCCCGGATGTCTGAGGTGGCATGAGACACGGGCACCGAGGCGGAGGGAGCCTGGCCTGCTGGCAGCACCATCTGCAAGCACACAGCCCTGGGTCTCACCTGATCTCCGGGGGGCACTAGCTTCCTGTTCGCTGCTCTAACAAGTTTCCACACGCTTAGTGGTTGAAAGCAACACCGACTTACAACCCTTACAGTTCTGGAGGTCAGAGACCCCAAGTGAGTCTGAAGGGGTTCGAATGCAAGTGTTGGCAGGGCCGGTTCTCCCCGGAAGTGCCAGGGGAGATGTCCCCCGGGTGGAGACGCTGGGGCACTCCTCGGCTCCTCCAATCCCTGCTTCCGTTGGCATTGACTGCGCTGACGCTGGCCCTTCGGCTTCCCGATGGGCATGAGGCCCATCCAGATTATGCAGAATAATATCCCTCTGAAGAGCCTCCACTTAATCACCTGATCCAGGGTGCCATGTAAGGAAATATTTGCCCAGGTTCACAGGCATCTTTGGGGGCCATTAGCCTTTCTACCACAGTGGTGCCTGGCGGTCCCTGTGTGGCTGGCAGGGGCTGAGAAGGGCTGCAGTTTCCAGGGCCCCCTGGGGTAAAGTGACAGCTCTGTACCCCAAGCCAGAGCTCCCTCTCTCTGACCAAGGGGTGTCCTTTCCACCCTGATGTCACTTCCCTGCCTGGACATTCCTCCCCAGCCCCACCCCACACACTCTGCCGCCCCTCAAGGCTCCGGCGCCTCCTCTCTCTGGGCCTCCACCCCTAGGGCGCCAGCAGCAGTTCTCAGGAGAGGAAGACCCCCTCAGGCTGCCTGACCCCTTTGTGTCCTGACCCGGGCCTGTAGGAGATCCCCCCTTCCTGGCTTCTCAGGAAACGTGTCCAGCCCTGGCTCAGGGGTCTGGCCCCACTCACACACAGCCTGCCACCAGGCCCTCTCCTCAGGGCCCCATTGAGCCACATCCCCTCCACTCCTCACTGCAGTCACACCTCCTGTGGGCACCCTTCCTCGCCATTGATTTACTTAGTGTAGATGTCCAGTGGCAGGATGCGGGGACACTGAGGCCCCTTCATCACAGGCGGGATGAACAGGTAGGTATCGGGCAATTTTCCAGGGAAACATGGGGGTGGAGGTTGCAGGAAGTCAGAGGAAGCGCACATAGCTGGAGCAGGTATGGGGGGGTATTTCAGGAGAAGGAGGCAGGAGGTGAATCTGGCAAGCCCCTCCCTCCAACCCTCATTGACCCTCCGTGCTCAGCACACGACCCGCATCCTGGCTTGCTCTGAACAGTCCGCACAGGTGGGCATTTGGAAGGAGGGATCCCGGGCATGACTTCTATCACAGGCCAAGACACAGCAGGTGCCTGCACAATCTCAGCACCCACCTGCTCAGAGCCAGAAAGGTCTGGAAGGAGGAATGAAGAGAGGTGGAGAGGCGGTGGGCATAGGGCCAGTCAGGCCCCTCCCTTGGCTACCCCCTTCCCTGCCCCAGCCAAAATTGATCCCCCTCCCCCTCCCGCCCTCATTGATTTTGTAATCACCAGTGCCCCTGGCTCCTCATCCCCACCAACGCAAGCCAGGAGGCCTGGGCGGCTGCTCCATCAGGCATTAGGTTCAGGCATTAGCTAGCCTTGTGGCTCTATGGGGAATGCTAATGCACCTGTTCTTTCTAGAAGTCAGTTCCCCTGGCCCTCCCCGCTACCACCTGCTTGCCTCCACCCCCACACTAGGCCCTTGCTGACCTCTGCCAGAGAATGAGTTTCCTGAAATGATGGACCACTCCATCTTTACTAATCCCTACCTCGCAAAGGCTAGGACGCGGGTCCATGAAGCTGCTGTGCCCTTACCCACGGGTGGGCCAGAACCAGGGTGTGCTGTTAAACGTGTAACAACCAGCTCCCTGGGAGGAAAAGCCCTGACGTGTATCACTGGCCAATTTCTATGGTGTAAACAGCCCCGCCGCTGGATGCAGACTTGGGAAGAGATGCCCTAGGAATCCATTCCAGCACACAGCCAACCAGGCAATGCTGAAGTCACCTGCCGGCCCCCCAGCCCGGCACCGCCCTCCCCCGCAGCCGCTGCTGTGCAGGAAGGCACGGGCCTCTCCCCACCAGGATGAGGTGCTAAGGGGATGGCCTTTAGAGTCTGATCTAGAATGAAATCCCAGCTCTGCCATTTAATGAGATGGATGGCTTTGGGCAAGTTACTTAACCTTTCCCTATCAGTAAAATAAGATGACTATAGGGCGCCTGGGTGGCTCAGTCATTAAGCATCTGCCTTCGGCTCAGGTCGTGATCCCAGGGTCCTGGGATCGAGCCCCGCATCGGGCTCCCTGCTTGGCGGGAAGCTTGCGTCTCCCTCTCCCTCTCCCCCTGCTTGTGTTTCCTCTCTTGCTGTGTCTCTTTCTGTCAAATAAATAAAATCTTAAAAAATAGAGATGACTATAACTCCTATCCCAGACACGGGAGGGTCACGAGCACCTGTAACAGAAGTAACTTAGCACAGTGCGCGCATAGGAAGAACTCAATACACGTAGCCAGTAGTGGGGAGTGAGACCTGCGCAGCATGCTGCTGTCCGAGGAGTCTACCAGCAAATGCGGAAGGAGCCCCAGCACCTGGCACAGTTTCCGGCGTCCTGTCCAAGCCTATAGAGACCTCTTGAGAATTCAGCTGGGATTGGTTCTTTGCCTTAAGATCGGAAAGACGTTATTGTTCTATCTAATGTGCAAAGAAAAAAAGGTCGGCGGTACATATAGAATGAGTCTCCTACCTTTTGTGATTTCAAGGGCATCAAGAAGCTCTCCTGTCCCAAATAATACCTTTCACACCTGCTCGGTGATGCTGAAATTCCACCATTGTGGCTTCATTCTGACACTGAGCGGCTGTCGTGTACGAATTCCTTGGGGGTGGTGAGCATCAAGGTGAAAGCATTAGATAGAAGAGCCTGAGGTCACCTGAGGTGTGCTGGCCCCGGGAGGGCACTGGGTGTAGGGGACAGTGTGTGGAGAAGAGGAGACCGGGGAGGGGACGGGCCTCTAGACCAATGTGACAGTGTCCCAGTTTTGCTCAGATGAGCCCCGGTGCAGAGGGAAGGTGATGGCGGCGGCTCCCAGCATCTTTGTTATTTTGGAGAATTTTCAGTCTGGGGCAGTGGACGAGAGGAGCTCAGAAGACAGAGAGCCATGCAGCTGGGAGCTATGCATGGGCAGCAAGGGCCATGCAGGGATCCGGGCTGGTGGGATTCCCGGAGTCCAGAGAGGCTGAGAATTTCCTAAGAACACAGGCTAATTTGAGTTCCTTAAACTCACTCCTTCACTTTCAAGATCCTTTTAGAGACATCTGTGGGCAGGGGAGAGGAGGAAAGACAGGGGAATATAATGACAGAAAGAAGCCGTCACTTAGGAGTTTGGTTTGTTAATAAAGTCTTACCCACCTAATGCATGGGCCAGGCAGGGCCAGGGACTGACAGGAGAGGGGCCCCAACTTCGAGAAAAGACTAGACAGAAGGAAGAGGGGGAAGGGAGGAAGGAGGAAGGGGAGAGAGGAAAAGGTGAAGGACAGAGGAAGCCATCAAATAAGCCAAGGAAGGGGAGGAGAAGAGGCAGGAGAGGCAGCAAAGGGAGAGGAGGAGGAGGGTAGGCTCGGGGAGGGAGGAAGGAGAGCGGGGAGGGTGAGGGGCCTCGGAAGCAGCAGGAGGAAGAGCCGGAGAGAGAAGACGGAAGACCTTGAGAGTCTTACATCTTGATCAAGGCATGACTGATAACATTCCAGCGGACCATCTTTCAGCCCCCTTGTTTGATGACAAAGCTCATCCCCTGTCCGCCATCCATTATCGGTTCTCCCTCCCCGAGGCGAGGGCATCAATAATGCTCTCTCTCCGAGATGGTGCGCCTCCCCCACGCTGCACACACGCCTGGCCATCGCTGGTGGGCATTCCCGCCGCACATCATTACCGCCCAGACCCGGTCCTTCCCCCACCTGCCGGGCTGCTGACCACCCTCCCCTGATGCCCCACTCCTGCAGCGAGCCCCTCTGCGGAGCGCTGGGCCCTGACCCTGGACCGACGGACAGCCCAAGTCTCCACCGGTGCCGGTGGATGATCCCTGACATCTTGGTACCAGGGCTTGATTTTTAAAAATGATTGTTTAGTTTTGTTTTGTTTTAATTAAGAGGGAGACTGAACTTCCCCATTCTGGTTGGCTCTTCTAAGAGACCTAACAGTTTGAATTTGAATGCAAACATTCTCAAACATCTGTTGCCGTAATTTGGTTGGATTAACTGTCTAGTTTGCTGGGCCATCTGCTGTTCTCCCCAAACCCCATCACTGCCTCTTCCCCGGGCTGGGCTGGCTATCTCACCTGGTTACCCCTCTGCAGGCAGAAGGGATCTGGAAGGTAATCCCAGGTCAAAGCACCAGGTCTTCTCCCAGAAAAATCTGGAAACAGGCTGGCCATGCCCGACTGGGTTCCAAATGCCAACAAGGAAGACCTGAGGAGGAAGGGTGCACGTCTGGGCAGCTGGGAGGTTGGACCTCAGAGCTGTGTGACCTAAAAGAGGTTTTTCCTCTGAGGCTATCTGAATCCTCCTCTCCCAGGCCAGAGCTGCCATGCCAGCATGCTGGGATTATACCCCATACAGCTCCAGGAGTGCTGTTCTATATGAAAGGCATCCCTGGATTTGTTCAGTAGACAACCTGTGCAGCTGTATCAGGCAACCTTACTCTCAGTTCCTGCAGAAACTTTTCTCCCTTTGCTGGTCACTCTTTTATAGGACAAAGGCAAGTGAGTCAAGAAATTTCTCCTCTGCCCCAGTGTCAAGCTAATGTGACAAGTACCTCCACCCAAGAGAGGCTCTCCTAGCTCCTGCCTAGACCCACCCACTCTGCCTTGGAGACGTTCTTCCTGTGTTGAGCTGACATCAGGTTCCTGCCCCTCCCAAGCTCCCTGCTCTGGCTCTGCAGGGGCACAGCCCAGGATGCCTGAGCTCCTGACCACCTGCAGGCAGAGAGCTGCCTCCCAAACAGGATTAAAGGCGTAGGTTCTGAGAGTCCTGCAGCCTGCTTCAGGGGGCTAGCTCAAGGACTCTGCGCTACCACATGTGACCTCGGGGAGCCCCAGCCAGGACACACACGCTTGGTTGGCCTTGCTCGAGTGTGGCATGCTCAAGTAGGGTGAGGCAGCAAAATGAGCAAAAGAGAGCAGGGATTTGGATCTTTGGATGTGTTCTTCCTCCACAGCCCTCCCCCACTTGTCCCTTCAGCCAGATCTCTGTTTCCTCACTGTCCCCGAGGCTGTGTTCACCCTGTGGCTCCTGCCATTTTCTAACCACGCATGCCTCACTCCAACTCGGGTCCAGCTCAGGTGCCTCTTCCTCTATGGAGCCCCCAGAAACAATCTCCCTGGTTCAAACCCCCATGAGGCCTGTCAGTGCCACGTGGGTAACAATTATCGTCCAGCTCCTTGTGTTACTTAATTACTTGTTTTCATCTGGACACACATGCTGGTGCAGGATTTGTAAGCATGAATGGACGGATGAACGAAACCTTTTGACGTCAGCATTACAACTCAGGCCCCAGGACCCCTGCAAAAGCCGAGTGCACGTTCAACATGGCACCCCTGAACCCTGGTAACTGATTTCAGGGCGTGCACAGGTTGGCGGGTGCCACTGGGAGAGTGGTCCGTTTCACTGGTAGCAACGAACAAAGTCAGCCAGTTAATAGAAACCTATTTCTAATTGCTCAACATATAATAGATACACCTCCAACCAGCTGAGACCGCCGGATCCCATTCAAAGCCCTGCTTCCCGGCTTACACCTAAGCCTTCCATATTTTATTAGAGCCCTGCACATTTCATTTCCTTTTATGTGGGGAGGAAAATGGACCCTTGGTTCTAGGAGGGGACACTCACAGCACACTTTTACTTGTCAAAGGGCAGCTCTGTAGAAAGCTATAGTCCCCCTGTCTCAGATTTGTGGCTTCAGTTTCAGCAAAGGTGGAGAAGACAAGGGTCACTTTCTATCCCACAGTAGCACCCAGAAGCATGAAGACCCCAACTGCATGCAGGCCGGGGCCAGATCGCATATGGACAGAACAGTGTGCAGCCCTGTTTCCCAGCCTTGCATTCCCACTCATGCCAAGAGCAAAGCAGCACCCCAACAAATCCCAAACTAGGAGCTGTGGCTAATATCTCAGCAGAGTTGAAAAAAATCAGCCAACTCGGTCACAAACAGGGCTCTTGTGGCAGCCCTGTGGGTCCCTGTTTCTCCCAGCCTGGACACTGAGACCACCCCTAGCCACACTGGCAAAATGCCAGTAACCTTGATCCCACCAGTCTGCGGCAGCCCGGAATCCGTCATCATGCTGACCCTGGGGCATTGGCTGGGGCTCTCAGTGGCCCTCGGCCCCCGAGAGGGCCAAGCGTGGCAGGATTTTCTGAGAGCATCCTGAGGGGCTTGTGCCCCAACTCCCTGTCCTGTCCTCCCCTCCCTGCTGGACTGGGGTCCAGTGTGGTGCATGGTGCCGCAGGACCACTGCAGTCTGGCATCGTGGAGCCACAACGCTAGTCACAGCCACCACCCCAGTTCCTGCCGCAAATAGACCGCTTTTCCCCAAACGTGGCGTGGCGACTCGCTCACCTCAGACATGACCCTTCACCCACACCCAAGACTCTGCGGTGTGGACCCATCAGCAGAGAACCTCCAGGACACTGGGACACCGGCTGGTAGTACTCTGACGCTGGCCAGGGCCTAGCACAGAAAAGCCCTTGGTTAAGTCTCCACGTGTTGGTGACAGGGAAGTCCTTGAAGCTTTATGACACCACGGGTGAGTGATCCACACCTGTGATCAGTCCCAAGAGCCTCGGAAGCTCCCCCTTGAGTCTCCTGTGCAGCAAGTCACCCGTCCCAACCGCACAGCACCACGTGGCCGAGGGGGATCTGACCCCCAGTGTCTGAAGCCCAGGGGACCTGAATGGACTGTGTCGGCCCCGCGGATCTCCACGGTGCCCTCCTGGCCTCGGTGCTCCATGTCGGAGCCTCCAGAAGCAATGAGAACAGATGGAGCAGTGACCTTCCCAGTCGGACAGGGTCGTGTTTCCAACAAGGGTAAATGAAGAACTGGGCTTGTCTGCTAGAGCCTCCAAAAATAACCACCGCAGCTAAAGCGTTTTAGAGAAAGGGGACAAGGGCAAGTGTAGAACTGGACCCAGATCAAGGACAGCAGCCCCACCAGTTCTGTGTCCAGGCAGGGAGAAGCCGCACAGAGCAGCGAGCCCCGTGGCCCTCGCTTCAGCCATGCGAGCTGGCGGGGGGGGCAACGTGTTCCCATCATCTGCTTGCTTAAGACCTTCAGTGGCTCGCCGGGGCTCTCAGGATAAAGACCACAATCCCTGGTGGGCCTGGTCCTGCCCACCCCGGGCTTCCTCACGCACTAGGGCCCCCTCACGCAGTGCAGCCCCGCCCCGCCCCAGCCCTGCTGCCCCCAGCTGCGCCTGCCCTCTGCTCACACCTCAGCCCTGTGCTGTGTCCCTGGGGGAGCCTCATCTGAGCTCTGGAACAGATGACTCTCCCCACACCTCCCGCTTCTCTCTTGTAACCCTCAAAACCACTGGCATCTTCCTTCAGTTGCCGGGCTCTTGGGTTAAATCTGCCTTCCTCTGGACTGTCAGTCCCATGAGGGCAAGCGCTGCGGGGTTCACTCAAATGTCCTCAGCCTCTAGCACAGCGCCTAGCACAGAACGGATCTGTTGCACAAGTGAATGAATCCAAGAGTGCTCCATTGACAAGCAAAGGTTCAGGACTGGAGAGATGATGGGGTGGGCCAGACGCTGCCTGGCAAACTCCAGGGCTTTGGAAGCATGAACCCCACGCTCAGATCCTTCGATCTATTCCAACCCTGCCCTGACTCTGCGCGTCTACACGCACGCTCTGTGTATCTACAGCGTGCAGCTGACATCTGACAGAGCACTCTCAATACAACGCACTCCAATCCTAGCATCAAACAGTGTCATTTCTCAGATGAGAAAATGGTGTCATGTGGTGCTAAGTGCCAAAGTCAAAAGGAAGCCTAGGGCTTCTCCCTACACATCAGACATTATTTTTCCCCCAGCACCCACCATGTAAATGATGTGGGTAAGAGTAGGGGTTGGGGGAAACTGGGGGTTCAGTACAAGGTCTTTCACAGAATCCCCCTGTGTTCAGCTGAGTGGTGTGCTGCACCCTCCACTGGCCTGTTGTTTAGTATGGAGCCTCTCTTGTCCAGAAAATTTATTTTCCACAAAAGGGAGGTGAGTGGGAAAGAGAAGGATGTCTGCTTGCACCGACTGGGGAGGAAGCCTAGGGTCCAACTCTTTGTATGTAAACAGACTTGCAACCAATCCTGCTTGAAACCTCACACCTCCTTCTGGAGTAACCTGCTGGGGTAACCTGAACCTCCATGCGTGGGCCCCTTGGAGGTCCTGTGGGACAGACCCGTCACTTCTCTTGGCCCTTCTCCTGTGTAGAATCTTAACATTGTGGTCTCCTCCTCTCTGAGATCTGAAGCACATGCCTCAATCTACCTTCCACTCCCAAAATGTCATCAAAACCCTCTGTGCACCATTATCTGCTCTCCTATTCACTTTGAACTTGTGACTTCACCTATTTTTTATTTCTCTACTACCATGGTAGTAAATATTTTAAGATAGAAGAGATAAGAGTGTTTTACTGAAAAAAATGTTTTATTGAATGAAGCCCAAAACTTGGATTCTGCTCAAATCTTCACTCTAACTGATTGATAACCAATTGATAACGGTCAAGTTATATCTCCAGCAGCCCTATCCCACCATACCTCCTGCTTCTGGATGAATGTTCCACCTGCCACATGACGAAAAGCACCTGTAATCTTTCCATTCGCTGCCTACAACCCCACCATCTTCCAAAATACTCGGGCATTAAGAACACGAAGACCTCATATCCATTTCCCATTATCCTGTTGGTGAGAGAGTGACTCCCCAAAAACCGTGTGCACCGGAACCTAAGAATGTGACCTTACTTGGAAATAGAGTCCTTGTGGATGTAGTCAAATTAAGACGAGGTCATTTGTGTCCTCACAAGAAGAGGGAAAATTTGGACACAGAGACACACACAAAGAGAAGGCCATGTAATAGAAGACAGAGACTGGAGTGACCATCTACGAGTCTAGGAGCACCAGGGATTGCCAGGAGCCACCAGAAGCTGGAAAAAGCAAGGAAGGATCGAGATTTCAGAGGGGCATGGCCCTACCGACACCTTGATTTTGGACATGCAGCCTCCAGAACAGTGAAAAAATAAATTTCTATTGTTTCGAGTCACTCAGTTAATGGTATTTTGTTACAGCAGCCCTAGGAAAGCAATACAGTGACCATGACCATTGTTTTCTTCACAATGTTCTTGAATCTTACCCATTTTTCTCTCTTAATCATTACTGAACCCCTACTATATGCAAAGCATAGGCTTAGGCTCTGGAGAAGCAGAACTGACTAAGGTCAGGGAGTACAACTCAACACCCTCAGGAAGCTTAGGATTTAGTCAGAACCAGAAGATTCATCTGGAAATGGCCCAGGTAACAAGCAGTGTGCAGTGTGGCCCTCCGAGGGATGAAATATTTGCCAGGGGAGTTCAGGGGACAGGGTGGGGGGTGGTGGGGGTGGTCTCTACAAAGAAGGCACTGTCTTGGAAAGAGGGAGATTTAAGGCACACCTTTTAAGGATGGCATTGAGTTTGGGCTGAGTGAAGCTGAGAAGGACGTTCCACATAAACGCAGAAGTATTCCATTTGGGGAACATTTGGGGAATGGCCAGCCCGGCTGGGGTGGGGAGTCATGTTGGGGGGGGGGGCTGGACAAATGCATAGAGCCTGGAACACAGAGCACTGAAATGCCAAGCTAAGGATTAGGGCTGCGCCCCCAATAACTGGGGTGAGGGGAGAAGGGTGCCGAAAGGCTTCTGTTGCAGGCTGACGTCATACTGTAATGCATTGGTGGGGGCGACCAACCTGCGGTTGTTCCTGCTATTTTAAAGTCTTGGTGAACGAACCAGTAGAAATGATGGTTCTATAGTGATGGGTTAGAGACCCACTTCTCTGCTCTACCATTGGAGTGACCAGGCACCAAGTCCACTGAATGGTTTCTTCCCAGACGAGTCTTGCCCTGACCCTGGGGAAAGGTGGGACAAGAGGGCCGCTATGGTCTGGGTCCCTATTGGAGTTCAATCAGAACAAAGAGAACAGAGCTCCATGTCATTGCAAAGTGGGATTCCAGTGCCCAAAATGCAATGTGCACCTCACTTTATCTAGCACATGGTTCCGGGGGAGTCTACACGCTGGGCTTTAGAGAGAGCCCTGTCCTTCCACATGCCAGGACAAGTCCCGGACTGCCCGGGGACCCTCTCATTTGGCTTTTGCACAAGTTCAGCACTGGTGTTTAACTTTTTTCCCTTTTTTTTTTTCCCTTCCCTGTTATTTAAATGGTTTTAAACATGAAACTAGGCCAGGAAAAGGGGGTAGCATTGTTTTAATAATTAGCAATTATGATCGCTGCAATATTAATTGCATATTTCCATAGCAAACACGTCCCCAGAGGGCCAAAGGGAGTGGTGGTTGGAGACTGCCAGAGCCTAAAACTGGAATTCCTGAGAACAGAAAGTGGAGAGGAAATCAACTTCTTCCATTTAAGCAAATTACCACGGGGACCGCAAGGCCCCTCTAATTAGCCCAGCTCACAGGAGCTGGGGAGCAGGCTGGTGGGGAGTGGTGCTTGGTACCGCCGGGCCTGCCTGTGCGGGGCCCTTGCCCTGTCATTTCTTTTATTTTTGTCATTTGGGCAAGACGGCAGCTTGTTTCCAGGGGGCAGCTGGGCTGGGTTGGAAGATGATGCTCCAGACCTCGGTGCCCCGGGCCCCCAAGCTGGGGTCCTGGGTTCATCTGTGCAAATCCCGACCACAGAAGGGCAAAATGGGACAGGACCGCAGGCGATTCCGCGTGGTGGCGCTCCAGGGAGGCTACAGCAGGAGAGGCCGCCGCGCCTGCCTTCCCAATTCTGGGACACAGATTGAGGGGTTCAGGGTGGAACGGGGGTGGGGATGGGGGACAGGAAACAGCAGGGGGCGTGGGAGAAGCAGGCGTGAAGGGCAGAGAGGGGGGAGACAGGAGGGCCCCCAAGAGAAGGTGGTGCTGTAGAAAGAAGCGGCAGCAGAGAGGGGCAGGCAAGGGAGTAAGGGGGCCCGTGAACGGAAGGCCGAGGAAAGAAATGAGGGACAGCAGGATAGGGATTACCAAGAAAAGGCAATGGAGTCATCAGGCCAAAGATGAGATTAATCAGGGAAGACTTCCTGGAAGTGGGGTTCTTCATGACTGCTGTGCACTCACCCCAGGAAGGGCGTGTATAAGAACGGGGCACTCCCGCTGCAGCCCCCAGTTTCAGGGACAATGACAGGCTCATGAAGAAGTCCCCAGATGAGGCTGGAGCAGCAGGACAGTGGCAACAACACCAACTAGCCTTTCCTGGTTATTCTCTGTTGGCGGGGGGGGGGGGGGGGGGGGGGGGGGGGGGGGGGGCATGGGGAAGAGATGAAAAGACAATGAGCTCAGAGCCCAGTGGTAGCCCAAGTTTGCAGATCTCGCAGGTGCCACATGCCACACTCAATTCATCTACAGTGTGACAGGATGGCAGCAAGTACTATTTCCATTTCACAGGAGGGAAGACTGAGGACTCCTGCCCAAGATCACATACTTAAAAGAGGCAAAGCCTGGGGCTCTTTCCAACACATCACACCCCCTCCCCAGCATCACCTTTCCTTAGCCCCTGAGTTCTTAAAAGCAACCTTCCTAACAGAAGCACGCCCTGCCTGGCTGTGTCCAGGGCCAGGGGCCACCTCACGGGATTTGCAAAAGTCTCATCCCCCTGTTCCTGGTCTCACAGGGTACACGGTCTTCATTTTCAAGTTAACTTGCTACGCAAAACTCCAAATTCACAGATAGAGACATTACAGGGCAATAATTCTCATTGTAAAAGGGATTACCCCTAAGGTGCCTTTAAATGGGGGAGCTCCCCTGTGCATGGAGGCGCTTGTTTACAGATCATCGACTCCTCGATGGAGAAGCTGGGAGGCTTGACAGAGAACCTTACAAACAAAGTGTCTCTAGCTGCTTCCAGTGGAAAAAGATAAACAATGAAAATAAAGCGAATGTGCTTCAAGAGCAGGGAATGCAATCGTGGGACAGTAATGACCATGACGGTCCTCGATGCACGTAAGCACCCGCCACCTTGCGGCGCTCCCCGGGCCTCCTGGCCCCCGCCAGGACAGTGGTGATGCTGTCACCCTGTGCACTGGCAATCTCACACGGGAGGGCAGAGATCAGAGTCCCCAATGGGCAGGTGTGTGGAGACGGAGAGCCCACCTGAGGTCACACGGCTTGCGTGGGTGGACTCCGACCCTCTCCCACCCTGGTGTCTCTGAGGCTGTTTTCATCCCCTCCTGCTCCCCGTAGGGACGAGGGAGGGATTCCCGCCCTAGGGGACAATTCAACACAACACCTGGCACCAGGCAAGCGAGCTGGGCAGTAGCTCCTTAGTCCCACAGACTCAAAGCCCTGGGGGAGGATGATGCTGCACGCCGTGCAGAGCCACACGGGGATGCACTCGGGGACAGAGGGGACAGCAGGTGCCATGGGAGGCAAGCTTTGTAGTAGAAAAAGGGCGAGGTGCCCCCTGGTTCCCTAGGGAAGGTGAGCTCAGCTTGTTCAAATAATTCGGGGACAAGCACGAACAGTACCTGGTCCCGTCAATAAGGAGGCTAGTCTGGTTGGGGAGCCTTATGTGTGGAAGCAGAGTGGGCAAGGGAACATTAGGTTAGGTCACTGGGGCCCTCCTAATTTCACCAGCTGTCAAGGCAGCACCTTAATCAACCTTAATCTCAGGCCTCACACCACCGAGGTCCCCTTACTGACCAGGTCCTGCATCCTGCAGCATTGCAGACAGCCCATTTTTCGGTAACGTGGCCAAGGGCTTCTAAGAAACAATACCAACCAATGCCCAAACCAGGTCAGGAAACAATGCATCCCAAAGGCAGCCCAGGGCCAGCAGCTCCGTCCCAGAGTAGCTTCCCCCAGCCCCACCGCCCACTCTGGGCTCGGGTGCGTGGGTTATTGGCGCCCCGGCCCATAAAACGCATTGCCCTCCCACCTTCCCCTGTTAACAAGTCTGGAAGGCTTTGCTCATTCTGTGTGTGTACAAACATTACCCGGTCTATTTTTTATCTTACTTATCCCTGGGAATCTATCTCAAAGCCACCTTTGGAAACTCCTAAGCAGGATGTAATGCGTGGATTTCAGCCTCTGCTCGATAGTTTGCAATGTAGTTATTCCCCAAGCCTTAGCATGCGGGAAGAAACAACCAAAGCACAAATGTGTTTAACCAAACAGCAGCTTGGAGGTGGGGGGAGATGGGGAAGGAAGGGAGGAAGGGAGAAAGGGAAGGAGGGACAGAGAGGGAAGGCCCAGAGCAGCCCTGTGCTTGCTTCTTCCAAGAAGTCACTCAATGATTTCTATCTATGCTCCCCAGTAGAAGCTGCCTGCCTCAGCCCCAGAGTTGCCTTGGCTCCCCTGGGCCAGGGGCGCCCACCGGGCACCGTGGGCAGAGGGAAGTATGGAGGGTGGTCCGGGGGCAAGCAGCGGGCAGGAACATGGAAAAATCCTCTTGACATAACATTTGAAGGTAGTTTCAAGTTTAAAGAGAAGAACATAAGGACATAAAACATGATCCCAGGGCGTCTGGGTGGCTCAGATGGTTAAGCGTCTGCCTTCGGCTCAGGTCATGGTCCCAGGGTTCTGGGATCGAGCCCCACATCAGGCTCCCCGCTCAGCGGGAAGCCTGCTTCTCCCTCTCCCTCTCCCCCTGCTTGTGTTCCCTCTCTCACTGTGTATCTCTGTCAAATAAGTAAATAAAATCTTTAAAAAAAAAAAAAAACAACAACACATGATCCCACTACCATAACTCTATGAGGTGAGCATGAATAGGAACAAAGGTGAAATGGCAATCTAGAAAAATTAAAGCACTTTGTAATAACCCTATGGTGGGTGGGATGTTGATATTTCCCGCTTTGAAAAGGCCTTTATTATAATAAGAGTGTTTGGATAATCATAATATTTTGGTGTGATTATGAATAGTAACTGGTAAGAATCGGGAAGGAAAACAGGATGTGGGATCACCCCTCTGAGAACTCATCATCCAGACGAAGATGCCACTTGAAGCCATCATGCAAATCTCTCTTAATTAGAAGCAGGCAAAGGGAATGCTGGGTAGGCTTGAGAAAAAGGACCGGCCTGTAAGAACAGGTGGCTTCTGGCAGGAAGAAACAGCCACACGGAGTCTCCTTCAACTCGCCTGCTAGCCAGGCCAGGTCTGCAGATGGGATTAGTTTGTCCCCAGTGTCTTTTATCCTTTGTGGAAGACCAGAGCACCACCCAAATCACCAAGGACCCAGAGGTTGCATGACCAGGTCCAACCTGCCCTAGGACAGGCCGCTGCGGGGACAGGTGCAGAAGGTGAGGAAGCCCAACCGGCCATAACCACGGCTTCCGGAAGGGCTCTGGGAGCCTCAAGGTTAGGTGATGAGGCTCACATGCTCCCTGCTGAGCTCTGGTCGCTCAGTACATCTCTCCAAAACATGTCCACGTTGCGTCGCCACGCATCGAGGTTTCCAGAGAACCTGGGGGCTGAGGGTTTGGAAGAGATGGCGGCCACAGGAGCTCCAGAGTCTTCATCACATGGATGCCACACAGAGAGCAATCCGTGTTTACTGAGTGGAACGGGGAAGGAACAAGGCCACCAGCGGTGGGACGGGGGTCTGGAGTGCTTCGTGGCTGAGCCCTTGGGCACAGATGCTGGGAGAGGCTATGTTGGGCTTGTAGCTCAAAGCCCTGAGGTCCTATCCAGTTCTTCATAATCCTCGACCCCAGCTCCCATGACACAGCTCCCAACATTACTTCTGTGCCCAGCCAGCTCCCCATATCCCCCCACTGTCCCCCCCCACTCCATGCTCACTACACGTCAGCACACCCCAGGGCGTCCCATGAATTGTTGCTCTCCCCGTTGCATCTGTGTGGACTATTTTATATTAAGTTATGCTATACTGTATTATAGTCTCCAATATCATTGTTATTATATTCTCCAATATCACTATTATCTCCAATATTATTATTATTATCTCTAATGAGTGGATTAGTTGTTATTATAAAAGTAGATATCTGGGTATGTTTGGGCCACAAAGGTGGACCAAGGACAAGTCTACGCCTAAGTGCCAAGTCCATTTGGATGGGCAAGGTCAAAGGTCAAGGAAGTCTCAGAGATGAGCGAAGACCTGAGAAGTGAGCTGCGGCAGGCAGAAACAGCTAGACAAGCCCAGGTGTTCGGTGGTTACCTGCTGAGCAGAAACGCATGGCGAGGGCTGGTGAAAGGGCAGGCCTGGACGGGGGGATGCTGAGGACAGAGAGCTCTCACTTCCTCTGATGCCAAACGCCAGTCCCACTGAAAACTTGCAGACACTGTGTGCCATGGAAGGAAAGAATGTCAGAGATGGACAACAGCCTTGAATTATTTTGGAAATGAGTGGAGGCAGAAATAAGTAAGTAAATAGGTAGATGAAATAAAAAGTAAATTTGAAAAGATAGAAATGTCAGAGCTGGGAAGGAATATTAAAGATTATTCTGGTTGAACCTCCAAGTCAACAGACAAGGACATCAGGCGCCATGAAGCTGTAGGATTTCCCCAAGGTCAGTAATAGATCCAGGATTCAAAACAAGGACTCTTAATCCCCAGGCCAGTGTCTGTCCACTCCCCTTGCCCACTGTCAGGATACTGTTTACCCTCTGTCTCTTCCACAGAAATATGAGCCACCTAAGAGCAGGGATGGTCTCAGTCTTGTCTGTCTGGCACCTAGAACACTGCCTGGCACATAGTAGGTGCCCACCAAATGGAATGGAATCCAATGGATGGAATGGAATAGAATGGGTGGAATGGAATAGAAGAGAAGAGTTAGCAGAGCTGGGACTGGGATTTGGGCGTATAGGCAAAAGAGAACCTCAAATGCCCTCTCTCCTGTCCTCCCACCTGGGGGATGCTCTACGTCTGTCTCCACTTCCCATGTCTCCAGCCAACTAATCTCTCACCCCAAACAAGTAAGGAAAGGGTCTCCAGCACAGGCTGGAGTGCTGGGAACCAGGAGCCAGCCCTTTGCCTTGGGGATGGCGGACAGAGAACTAAAGTCCACATCCCTTGTGAGAGCAGCTTTGGAAGGTGACGGGCAGTTGGTTAGTGAGAGGTGGAGAGGCAGACCCTAATCCAAGCTGACTCTTTTTAGCCAGAGAAAGCATGAGAGACAGAAGGAAGACTCAGGAAGTAGGGCTGCGGGCCATTCCTGAGCCCCTGCTACAGAGACTCTGCCATCTCTCCTGTCTGCTACCTTCTCTTCCGAGGTGCACAGCAGGGTCATGGCCAATCCACCAATCCCACGATATTTACTAGATAACCTCGAATAAACTGGATCCTTGGACTTTGAAGGAGTTTGGGTGAGGAGTGGGGACTTTTTACAGCAACTGTAGTGATAACTGCTTCTAATTCCTTGACTGTGTTAGGGTGGCAAGATGCATGTTTCCAGCACTCACATCTTGAACCCTCCATTCTCCCCGATGCTGGGGCGCTGGCTCTCTGTCCATTTCCATTCCCTCCTCCTTGATGACCAACCCCACAGTCACCACTCACAAGCCGTTAACTCTTCATTGTTAAACCTGCTCCCGCTGGCAGAGCCCAGGCTAACCACATCCTCAAAGGGACTCTTGCCAGCGACAGAATTCAAGCAGAGCTTTTGGGGCTGAGATGGACAAGAGCCCATTGTCTAGTCCTCCTGTCAGTGCTCTCTTAGGACTTAGGACTTGTTGGGACTGCCCGCCTGGTCCTGGAGCCATGCCCTGACTTCAGGAATCTGTGTGTCTCCTGGCTTTTTAACATGGGCCTCACATTGTCCTTAAATCTCTGTTCTCTTCGTGTCTCCCTGACACTCACCTCCACCAGCACTACCACAACACCACTGAATGCCCACCACTACCACACCACCCATGAGGAAAACCCTGTGACCTCCCATTGCTATATGTTCAGTGACCCCATCGGCCCCTCTGGGCTTCAGAGCACCTGCTTGTATTGCGACTGCTGTCTCCCAGGTCCGTGTCCCTCTGGTGTTGCTCCCAGCCTTGCCTCAGCATCTCCGGCTCTGACTCCCCAACCGGTCTGCCCACAAAAGCCCGCCACCCAACATGGCGCCCCTCGACCACCCCACTCTTCACCTAACCTGGGAACTGGCAATTGGCATCCACCACTGCTCAGCAAGGGTGGCAGGGTGGAAGGAAAGAGAGCCAGCAGAACAATGGGCTATTGACTATGAATTCCATTCCTCTTCCCACCTCGGGCTATTTAAACAGTTAGAAGACAGGCTTTGATCACTATGTGTGTGTACACATATTAGCTACACCACTGCCTATCCTACTTATCCTCGGGAATTTGTTTCAAAGCCGCCTTTTGGAAACTCCTAAGTAGGATGTAATTCAGTGGATTTTATGTTCTGCTCGCTGGCTGGAAAAGTCATTTATTCCACAAACCCCTGGCATAGCAGAGAGGAAGAAGATGCATGGAACACGGGGTTGCTTGAGACCCACATGCCCGACGTGTCACAACCCCGGGCTGAGGGAGGCACCTCCCTGCCTAGACAGAGTCTGCGGAAAGTTTCTTCGTGGCGAAACTTCTACATTCTCAACTTCAATAACTTGGGTTGTTAGTATGAAAGAGAAACAGTCTGTAAATGGCATTTAAAAGCAAATTGGATTTGCTTCCCCCAGCTGATACAGCCCCCAGTGCCGCCTGCCAGAGGACGCTGTTCACTTCTCATCTGAAGTAGCCATTTGTCATGTGTCAGAGGATCTGAAATAAAATTCCTTTGTGTACGACTGGCTAATAAAGAGGTTCTTAGCGTTAATAATTTACTCTAAATGCCATTCACACATTGCTTCTCTCATACCTTCAATCTAAGGTATCGAGGCTGAGAGGTGTGCAAGGATTTCCGAAGATCCTAAATATGTGTTCCGGAATAACATTTACATCAAACATCCACCTGCTTTATATGCGAGGCCAGGGGCTCCGCGGGTAGGTGTTAGCATGCATCAGGAAAGCCATCCGCTTGGCAGGGAGGAAGCTCAATCCATGGGCCGTGGGAGGGGAGAGGGCAGGAAGACGGGTTTGTGACACAGAAGGAAGAGAATGGGACAGGGGTGTTTGGACACCATTCGACCATATCTGTTGAGGGGCTCAGTGGGCCAGGCTCTCTGCTTGGCAGTGGGGCCACAGGCACCAAAGCGAGGCCTTCCTCACCTTCAAGACCTTTCTGGAATGAGGTGAGGCACAAATCAACAAAATTAACAAACGTAGACAAAACTATTCACCTTTGTAAACAAGGCTTACGTGTTGCTGCCCTGGCCCTCCCTGCCCCAGCGATGGGTGTCCTTCCTCTGGCTTCCTTTCCCTTAGGACCCCCGGCACTGTCACTGATGTGGGTATCCTAGTCAGTCTGGGTGGCTGTAACAGAATACTCTAGACTGGGTAGGCAGCTTAAACAACAGACACTTAATTCTCCCAGGTCTAGAGGCCAGGAAGTTCAAGATCAAAGTGCCAGCAGACCCGGAGTCTGGTGAAGGCCCGCTTCCTAGTTCACGGACACATTGTGTCCTCACATGGCGAGAGCAGAGAGATGGAGAGCAAGCTCTCGTGTCTCTCCTCAAAAGGCTGCCGATCCCATTCCTGAGGGCTCCACCCTCATGCCTGATCACCTACCCAAGGCCCCACCTCCTAACACCATCACACTGGGGGTGAGGTTGGATTTCAACATGCAAATTTGGAGATGGGGAACACAAGCATTCAGTCCATAGCAGACTGGACGATGCAAGGTCAAGGACTAATCTTTTTGTCTCTGCATCCCCAGGGTCTAGCACGGTGCTTGTCACATAGAGAGCACTGAACAAGTGGTTGCTGGACAAACGAAAGGCCCCATGCCTGCCCTGACGTCTAGTGCAGGGGGCAGGACCTAACCAAGGCTGCAGTGTGGGGGCCGTGTACCCCATCGGGCAGCTCAGGCTAACAGTGCTGCAGTGAGCCCAGACCGCATGGCTTCCAACAGCATTTACTTCTTACCCACTTCCGCGAGCATCACAGCTGGCTCTGACCCTCTGTTCTACACCCTCTTCATTTTAGTACCAAGGTGGAAGGGGCAGCCACCATTCCAAGCATGCAGGGCCTGTGATGAGGGGCGGGGAGAGAGAAATAATAGAGCAACCTGAAGGTTTAGAAGCATCTGCTCCAAAGAGGCCCGGGTCACTTCCACCCACATTTCATTGTCCAAAATACACTGCATGGCCCCGCCTGCTGTCAGGGAGCCTGAAATGTCCTCTCCCACCAGATGGCTTGGTCGGGATGGGTAGCAAACATGGAACCACAGTACAGACAACCCCAAACAGCATGCTAGCAGGCCACCTTGGGCCTCAGTGATCGGTCAGGGACACGGCATTCGGCTGAGTGAGTGTGAAGGGAGCACTGATTCCAGAGAAGTGAGGTCTTCGGTGACAGCTGCCGGTCCTGGGGTCCTAACCTCAGGGAGATGTCCCCAGCGGCCATGTGGAAGCCCGCACATTTTCCACATTCCCAAGGATGGAAGAAGCAGCAGCTGTATCCAGGGCTCCTGGCAACTCTGCCCAAAAGCCGGTGAGATGCTCAGGAGTCACTGGCTTCAGCCCAGTCCAAGGATGCCCGTTGGGCACCCTCCCTGCCTCCTGACATGGCACACCCATTCTGAGAGGTGCAGAGCTCACCCTCGCTCTCACAGGGTCGGCAGGGGACAGTCGTGGCTGGAATCAAGCAAGGGCAGGGTCACAGAACCTCCGAATGACCCTCTGTGGTCCCACGCTGGGGCAAGTGCCTCAGCGTATCCTAGAGATGTCGGTCATGTCCGGATGTGTCCCTACCCTTCCGAGGGGCCAGCACCAAACACCTGCTGCCCCTCTGTGTGTCTGGACCAGACGTGGGCACCCAGTCCAAGGGCAACCACACCGCAGGAAGGATGGGGACCTGTAAAGGCCTGGTGGGAAGAGATAAGCTGATCCCCCTCTCACAACTCTCAATCAGAGGCTAGTGAGAGACGGCCTGGGGTGGAAGGTGGAGCACGCTGAAGCCACACTAAGCTGGGGTGCTAAGGGGCCCCCCAGGATGAGGAAGGTGGCTGGCAGAGGCAGAAGACTAGAGAGGGCCTCCACAGAGAAGCAGATGCTGGGAGAGAGAACTGCGTCTGCCTGCACACAAATACCATTCCCAATCCGACCCACAAGTGGCTGGACAAAGACCTTCTGTTCTTGAGTCAGCTCTCCGTCCCTGGTGGCCAAGAGTCCAGCCTGAATCCACCACCAAACACCCACGGTTTGAGGCCCTCGAGCAGTGGCCCAGAGCAGGAGAGGCCCAACCTGACAGGTGCAAGGTGACGTGGGACATTTTTTCAGGAAGGACACATTTTCAGAAACTTGGAGAGAGGGAGGGATTTTGAGAAAAAGAATGAAAACTTTGAAATATGTAAAAAATACAATGGTGTCCTTTATAAACCTAAAGATGCACAAGGTAGGAGCATTAAAGGGGACAATTAAATTTTAGTAATGAAGTAACCACTTTATTAACGTGTTTATAGTATACTTGTCAACACAAAAAGCTGAAGGTATGAGTGAAAATTTTGATGTGAATGTTTTTTTCAAAGTCACCATTTATTCTTCCGTTTTCCTCTTGTTGCAGCTGGGGTCCATTTTTAGTTCCTGCTGTTGCTTATTCATATCCATCTTTGCTGTTCTTCATCAATGTTGGCAAAGGATTTTCTATTATAGTGGCCTTTAAAAGAGAAAAAAAAAAGCTTTTGGCTTTATGAATTAACTCTGCTTTTTGTTTTCTGTTAAATTCATTTGAGCTTTTGGCTTTTTAATTCTGTTTATTGTCTTTGGTTTTGTATTGTTGCTCTTTATCTAATTTCTTGAGTTGAAATCTTAGGTCATTTATTTTCAGACTTGGTGTCTTGTCATTAATGGATCTAAGGCTTTAAATTATCTTCTGAATACCCATACTTCGTATGTTTTAACATACTGCATTCTTATATTTATTCTAATAATGTAATTTCTTTTGTGATTGACCCTTTACTCCAATAATTATTTAGAGGACTAAGTTATTTAAATGACAGATGCACAGATTTTATTTTTGTGATCATTTTGTTGAGGATTTCTCATTTTGTTGCATTATGGTTACTGAATGTGACATTTAGGTATGATAGTGATCTTTAGAAAGGTATTGATATTTTATTTGTGACCTAACACATGGTCAATTATGTGAATGTTACAGATATGTTGGACAGGGATTTGTGTTCTCTATTTGTTTAGCATATGTCACATATTCTGATGTCATCACCCTTGTTAATCATGTTGTTTCCTTTATATCCTTACCTGGTTGTCTTGTTGATCTGCTGAGAGCTAAGTTAAAGCCTCTGATCTGATACGGTCTTTATCTGTTTTTCCCAGGAATGCTATCAATTTTTGCTTTATATATTTTCAGGTTTTTTAGTATGTGCATAATGGTTTATGATTATTATATATCATCTTAACAGGAAGTTCCTTTCATCAACATAAACTATTCCTCTTTATTTGCTATGAATTTTGCTATTCCTGTTTTATTTTATTGGTTTTCCCTGATAGATATCTTTACATTTTTCCTTTGGTTTTCAACTTCTCTACCAGCTGTATACATGTATCTTGCAGGAAACTTCGGATTTTTTAAAAATCCAGTTTGAGAAGACTTTAACTCATTCACAAGAATTGTAATTGCTGATATGCTTAATTATTCTAACAATCCTGTGTGCATATATATATATATATATATATATATATATATACATATATATATATATATCTGTATCCTATTTACCACATTTTCTGGTTTGGTTTTTATCCATTTTTCTGCCTTTTGCTAATTTGTTTGAGCTGTTTTTATTTGATTCCATTTTTCTAGTAGAAACTATACCCTAGATTTCTACTTTTCTGGTGTTTATAAAATTTTGTGAGTAATCCCTTGCATTTCTATAACAATATCTACACTAGTCAGTATCTAGAGTCACCCCTAGCTCAAACTGAAAACAAACTGCCTGCCTATCACTCCCTCCCTCACCACTTCTGCCTGTATCTCCCATGTTGATCGTACTTAAAATGTTTGTTCTAGATTTGCTTTTTAAATATTTTTACAACAAACAACAGGTTTTACTAATTTCTCTTCACTTTATTGTGTCTTCCTTGTAGATTATTTGGTATTTGTTACATGTGAGATACTCAGTTGTATAAAACCCACCTCAACTTTATTCAGATTTATTTTTTGAGGAAAGAATTACATGCCTTTATCCTACAGGCATTGAAAGTTATTTGAAAGTGTTTTAAGAGTTTTTTTGTGAAGGGAATATATATTATTTTGTTCATATAATTTTAGGAATAAGTTTGGCTTTAACAGAAAGTCCACAGAATAACAGCTTAAAAACCCTGAGGTGTATTTTTCTCTCAAGTAAAAGAAAGCCCAGAGGGAATCAGTGCAGGTCTAGGGTAGTCACTGAATGGTGTCAGGAACCTGGGCTTCTGTCTTATTGTTCCATAGAACATGGCCCAAAGCCACCTCATGGTTCAATATGGCTGCTGGGACTCCAGCCATTACATCAAAAATAGCAGGAAGGAAGAAGGCAGAAAAAGAAGGGCACCCTATCATTTTAAGGAGATTTCCCGGAACACAATAATTCTACTTATATTTATATGCTATACCTAGCTGTAATGGAGGCTAAGAAATGAGTTTTTTTTTTTTAATTGAACGGAGATGTGCCTACATTAGGGCACATTACAGTGAAATTTAAGAATAGCAGGAATCAATAGAAGGTCCTAAAAGCTTCTAAAGAATAGAAAAAAGTCACATTAAAAATAAAAGGTCATAGGGTGCCTGGGTGGCTCAGTTGAGCATCTGCCTTCGGCTCAGGTCATGATCTCAGGGTTCTGGGATTGAGCCCTGCATCAGGCTCCCTGCTCAGCAGGAAGTCTGCTTCTCTCTCTCCCTCGGCCACTCCCCCTGCTCATGATCTCTCTCTCAAATAAATAAATAAAATATTTCAAAAAAATAAAAGGTCACATTCCAATGATTCAGAATCAGAATGTCCACAGCAACAATGGAAGCTAAAAAGCAACATACCAATACCTTCAAAAGTCTGTGGGAAAAGGTTCTCCAACTTGGAATCCTATCTCCAACCAAACCCTCCAATGCGAGGGTTTTCATTTTTCACAGGGAGGTACTGAATGATGCACTTCACCAAAATGAGGAAGTGAGCCAAGAAAAAGAAAAACATGGGATCCGGGAAACAGGAACCCAACCAAGAAAAGAGATGAGGAAAAATCCCAGGAAAATGGCTGAAAGAATAGTTAACACATTTGAACATAATGAGAAGAGATCTTCAGGTCTGTGGGAGAATTTGGGAACAGATTCACAATCATGTACTAACAGGTATATAAACTAAGCAAATAAAAATGAAAACAAGTCTTAATCCAGAGGGGAGAACAAAAAGAATTATACTCCTAACTCCTAACTACACAGCTTAGCTTGAATAGTATCTCTACGGTCACATGAATATGTGATTCTCACCAAAACTTCTGCTGGAAGCTCCATGGGCGGAGGTGGGACAGATAAGTGTATTTGGTGGGGAGGAAATGAGCATGTGAGCAAACTAAAATCTAATTTTCCATAGTTGCAAGTCAACAGATAGTTCTTAAAAGAGAGAAATCAAGAAATAGCTACATATACCAGAAATGGAGAAATACAGAGGTAAACAGCAGGAGAAATAGCTAAAAGAATGGACAGTGGTTGCTCCAGGGAGTACGAATTTAGGATGCAGAGACAGGGGGGCATGCCGCTCTTTCACATTATAGCCCTAGTAATACTTTTTTCTCTGTATAAATGGCACAGTTTGCTGAACAATATAAATCAAATACACTTAAAGAAATAGATTAATGCTGGGCAATTTGGGGCTCCTTCTTCTTTGTTGGCAGGGGAGGTGATGGGGAAAGAAAGCATCTTCCACACTAGCCAAATACATTAATTCTTCCAGAGGTGAATTGGAAGGCTAGTAAATGTTCTGAGTCCATACTCGTCTGATAGGGCTTCATTTTGCCCTCACACTTGAATGATAATTTATGTTCAAAGCCATTTCCCCTCGGAGCTTTGAAAATATGCTTCATTATTTTTT
Organism: Neomonachus schauinslandi; assembly: GCF_002201575.2. NCBI lineage: Eukaryota > Metazoa > Chordata > Mammalia > Carnivora > Phocidae > Neomonachus > Neomonachus schauinslandi. Next base: position 26,189,167 of record NC_058416.1, on the reverse strand, counting down.
TGTATCCACTTTTGTTGATGAGGAGTATGATGTCAATCCAGTCCTGGTTCCCAAGCGTAGCAGGTTGGATCGTGCCCCCCCAAAAGACATGTCCATGTCCGAACTCCCAGCAACGGTTTTGAGTGTGACCTTCTTTGGAAAGATGATGCACGCACATATAATTAAGTTAAGGATCTCGAAACGAGATCCCATAGGGTGGACCTTAACTCTGAACACTAGTGTCCTTATACCAAGAGAGGACACACGGAGACCTAAGGAAGAAGGGCGTGGGAAGGCAGAGACAGAGGTGGCAAGCCAATGAGGGGATGGGACTGGCGAGAGCTACCAGAGCCAGTCGGGACAGGCACCCAAGCAATGCTTCCTCTGAGCCTCCAAAAGGAACCAGTGCTGACAACTTTTTGATTTCAGACTCTGGCCTCCAGACCAGTGATAATTACATTTCTGTTGTTTGAAGCCACCCAGTTTGTGATACTTTGTTATAGGAAACCGATAGACATGCATATAATTATTTTCCTCTTTGAACGTTTTTAGGGGTCTCCCTGTATCTTTGATGTTCTAGAATCTCATTGTGACATGTCTAAGTCGGTGGATTTTTAAATTTTGTTGGCCATCTCCAGGCCCTTTAAGTCTGAGGATTTTTCTTTGGTTCTGGGAAATTCCCTTCTATGAATTCTTTAAGTATTGTCTCTCCTCCATCATTTCTATTTTCTCCTTTTGGTACTCTTAATTCACATATGCTTGGTGTTGATTCACTTTTCTCTCCTATTTTCTATCTCCTTCCCTTTTGCATTGCATTCCTAGAGAAATTCTTGTCTTTTCAGCACTCTTCCTTCATCCGTGGTCATTTTGCAACTCAGTGCAACTGTGAGATTTTTTTTAATGTCAACTAACAAAATTTTAATTTCCATCATCTCTAGTTGATTTGGATTATAGGGATCCAAAAGCCTCCATATCTTTTAGGAGACACCTCGTGGTTGGAAGGAAGTTGCAGTGTGTCCTCAGAACACCATCATCTGGTACCTTCCTCAGATCTTCCTATTTCCAATTAGGAAAGGAGTCCAGAATTTGTCTCTGATTCTGACATTCACTGCTGTTAACTGCACCCTTGCGAGGCAGCAGGCAATTTGCTGAGCACTTAATGTGAATCACCTTATTTAATGCTATTTATTTAACATTACCATAAGGATGGTAATATTCATATCCCCATTTAATAGATGGGCAAGCTAAGCCACAGTAGAGTTTACTTGCCGCTGATCACAGTAAAGCTAGTCAGTAGTAGAGATGAAATATGAATGTAAGTATGGCTGGTTCCAGAACCTGAGCCTGTGGCCACTCCATTATTTCACCCTGAATGATGTTGCATATGATACCACCCATCTCTAGATATCGGTTGGTGCATTTTTTAATTGTTAAAGGAGAATAGTGTAGAGAAGTGGTGCTCAACCAGGAGTGACTTTGTTCCCTAGGGGACACTTGACAATGTCTGGAGACATTATTGATGGTCACAAAGGGGAAGAGAGGAAGGTGCTCCCGGCATCTAGTGGGGAGAGGCCAGGGAAGCTACTAGTCATCCTACAACGCACAGGATGGCCCCACAACAAAGAATGACCCAGCTTCAAGTGGCAGCAGTGCTGAGGTGGGGACACTGTGGTACAGAGCATCCAGAACCTCTTCCAGGCCTGCGAGCCCATGCTGACTAGTCCAGAATGTCAGGGCTGAGTGCAGGAGAGCAGCCCAGAAAGGCTTGAGTGGGCAGAGGCTGGCCACTGCCATGACAGAGCACACTGTAAGGGTGAGGAACAGGCGTTTGTCCCAGGCCAGAGAGCAGCAGTGTCCCAGAGGTCATCAGCCGCTCGAACCCCAGACTCCACACTAGCCTCTTCGGACCAAGTTAACATTCACTGGGTAAGGCCCTCTGAGACAGGACATGTAGCATATAAATGTGGGAGTTTCCGCTTTGTTTCTTCTTTCTCTCCATCTCAGACAGGCAGCCATGCCCTAGCCCGCTTCTCAGCCCCAAAGAGTCCTGCAGGATGGAGAGCAGAAAAAGACCCAGGGACAGACAGGTGGCCAGGGCGGCAGCCAGATGTGGGGGCAGCTGCAGAGGCTGTCCCCAGGCTAGCAATCCAGCCTATCCAAAGGAAAGCACGCCTCCAAGGGAGGGGAGCGGGCGGAGCGGGGAGGGGGCCTACCCAGCTGGGTTCAGGTAAGGGGCTGAACTCAAGCAGCGTCCTACCTGTCTAAACTGTTATATGAGGCAGTCCCTTGGGAAAGCCTGCAAGCAGAATGGGGAGGGGGTGTCTGGGCCTGGCTCCCCTGCACCCAGCGTGATTCCAGAGCTGCCAAGCATCTGGGGCCAGCCCGGGCCGGTGCTCAGGCATCTCCCAGCCACTCTGGGCCCTCCGGCACCCATGGATTTCTCTAAAACTACCTGCCTGCCTCCCCTGCCAACCCCACCAAAATGAATGACGCACAGAGGGGTGAAAAGCAGGGAAGCCCCCCCGCCCCCGCCTTGGAACATGTCCGGGGCCCAGTGTGATCAGTGGCCCAGCAGTGGTGAGGTGAACCAACCCTCCCACTGTGCTCCTCCCTTCCCCACCTGCCGACAAGGAACCAAGGCCAGGAGGAGGAGACGAGCGGGGCTAACACAGTCCCCAGTCTGAGCCCCATCCCGGAACCCCTGGGAGCCCGCCACACCTCCCCACAGCCAGTCTGAATCCTGGTGAGCCCCGCTCTGGGCAGCAACAAATGGAGGAATGAAATCTCAGCTCATCAGTCCCTGCTCTTCAAACTCAAATCCCATGTCCCTATTGACCCACCAGAACATTTTGGAGATCGTTAATCTTCATTTCTGATTGATTTTCTGTCAATATTTCCCTGCCTCACCCCCACCCCAGCCTTTCCATCAAGTAGTTAATGAGCTGTAAACAAACACTTGGATGCGCTAGGGGGGTGGTTTTCCAGAAGCCTTCGAATACCGAATCAACGTTGGGCAGCAGGAACTGCCCCCTCTAGTTCTCCTATGGGGGTGTGTGTGTGTACGTTTAGTTTTTCTCACTTGGGGTCGCCACTACTGATGAGGTGAGAATAACCTCTCCCCTCTCCAAGAAGTAACTAGCAACTTCCCATCATGAAGGCAGTGCGTTGAATAAACCCCAAATCTCTCTCCTCTGCCTCCCACCACCCTATCACTGCTACTCTGGGTTAAGGGCTCCAGAAGGAGCAGCTATGCAAGAGGTGGTGGATTCAGGGGCACAATGCAGGAATCAGTTTGCCTCCTGGCAGGTCCCGGGATCTAGCTGGGTGGGATCCAGCCTGGAGAAATTAGGAGGGAAGGCCTGGGTGGGGCACCTAAGGAATGTCCCAGGGTGCCACAGGGGCCAGAATGACAGTGGGCTGGAGAAGCCACCCACGACCCCTCACGGTGGGGGTCTCAGTTTCCTCATCCATCAGATGGGGTCAAGAATTCCTTTCCTATCTACCTCCCAGGAGTGTTCGAAGGATGTGGGGACACAGGGCTTGGGAAAAGTCTAGAGGAATTACAGATGTCAGCGAGGTGACCATCCCCCTCCCCCCGAGTCCTCGGGCCCCTACGCGCCTCTCGGGGGCCCCATCTGTCCCCCCCACCCGCCAAGGCCCTGGAGTTTTTCTGCAGCCCGCCTGAATGTTAACACGCAGGGAAAACTTCAAGGAAAACATACAGCTGATAAAAATTTAATGCTATATGTAACAAAGCAGAATGAATATTTAATCCGTGCTTTTATGCGAAACCACATAACCAACCGGCCCCACGCGGCGGCGAGGACCGCGCGGCCCCTCCCCGCTCGCGGCGCCCCGCGCCCGGCAGCGAAGCAGTTAAGCTGCTGGCAACAAGCAGCTCCTAATAAACACTCGGCTAATTCTGTAGGAAAAGCACTAATTAGAAAAGCAATAATAATCGGTGTAATTGCTCTAAATTACCCTCCTAACAGAGAACGGCGCTCGAAGCCGGGAACGCAGCTGCCGCCGCCCAGCCCTGCGCCCCGCGCTCTGCTGCCCCCTGGCGGCCGCCGCGCGCCGCGCCCGCCTGGTCGCCAAGAGCCGCCGCGCGAACCCCGGCGTTCGGGCGCCCCCTGGTGGCCGCGCCGGAGCACTTACCTGCGGACAGGCTGGAGGTCCCGAGCACTAGGGGACTGATACTTGGATTTTCTCCTCTGCCCTCAGCCTTTCTCCCAGGGGACTGCTGACAAGGAACCAACGTCACATTGGCTGGACTCAAGGAAGAGAGAGCGGGGTGAAAATCATAACGGGATGAGTGGACCTCTAAAGAGTCCTCGGGATTCGGGATGGTGTGTATTTGGGGCGTTGCTCTGGGAATGGGGTTGAAACAGACAATCTCAAAGAACGGGGGCCTTCCGCAAACGTGGGAGCTCTATATTACAAGAGAGATGGGATGTTCTGAGAAGAGCTTCTCAGAGCCCAGCCTGGCGTGAGCATTGGAGGGTGCTCACCCTGGGTGGTCAGGGAAGCCCTCTGGAGGAGGCGTGGTCTCAGCCAGCCCCGGGAAGTTAATGCTAGAGGTTTACAATAAGGATCCTGGGAGCTTGGATGGATTCTGGTACAGCTTACCCCTCTGCAAAAGGAACAGGGAGGGATGTGTGCCAAAGAAAACTCAAATACTGCTCCCCTGTCCCCCGCCCTCACATGACCGTACCCCCTTCCTGACACCAGCACCAGCCACCCTCCTCTTCACCCCCAAGCCAAGGGGGGGGTGTGCACAGTCTGGGGACCAGACTGCCTGGGTTCGAATCCTGGCTATTCCATTGACTCACTGTGTGACCACGGGCAAGTTTCTTAACTTCTCTGTGCCTCGTTTTCCTCCTTTATACAATGAGGATACTAATAATAGTAACCTAACTCATGGGATTATTGGGCAAACTAATTGAATCAGCACAGGTAAAGTGTCTGCAGTACAGCACGCACTCAATACGGGTTAGCTATTAATACTGTCTGATTCGTGTAATAGAGCCGGACATACCACGCTGAAACAAAGACGTGTCTGAAAACCTCTGAATTTAATGATCTCCAAGGTCTCTTCCAGCTTTAAAATTCTATGATTTTAAAATGATTTCTCTTCCTTTACTCACTTTCCCACCTCTGAGCCTCTGCTCCCGCTGGTGTCTGCCCCACACACGCCTCCTACCGGCCTCGTGGCTCGCTGTGAGAGCCCTTCCCGGGGCAGCTTCCGACGCCGGCCAGGCAGAGGTGGTCTGCCCCTCCTCCCCCAGGCTCCTGGCCCTCCCCCTCCCCATCACCGTTTGTCCCCCTCCTCTGTTTCCTCATCTCTCCTACAGGAGCCCCGGGAACCTGGAGAACTAAGGGGGTCGCTCACCTCCCCCACACCTGGCCTAGAATAGACTGTTCCATTGACGCTACGTTAATGTTACAGATGAGGAAACTGAGGCACAGAGGCACGGCGCAAATTGCTGGAAACACCTGGTCAGAGCCAGGAGGAGAAACCAGGGCCCTCGCTCCTGGGCTGGCTCTGGGCTTCTCCTCTCGGCGGGGGCGGGGGGGGGGGGGGTCGTTCTCACCAGTTCAATTCCGGGGCAGGCTCCGGCACAGCCGAGCGGCAGACCTCTCCCCTCCAGGAATGCAGACAAGGGCCCGTGCACGCGCGCGCACACACGCGCACGCGCACGCACACAGAGGCCGTACCATCTCCGAGGGGGTCTGTGGGTATCATCTCACATCCCGACCATTGCAGAACCTTGGACTCGGTCTCCCTGCTTCCACGGGGGCCCCCGCTCTAGCCCATTCTCCGCAGAGCAGCCAGTTGACCTGCTAAAATCAAGTCACTCCCCATGCAAGACGTCAATGGCCCATCTCAGCGTTAAAGCCAAGTGCTTCCAGCGGCTCCCACGGTCCCGCACGCTCAGACCCCAAGCTCATCTTCCCCCATGGCCCTCCCCCGCCCACTTTGTTCCAGCCACATTGGCCCATTTGATATTTTCAGACACCAAGCATAGTCCTACCCAGGCCCTTCCATCCACCTTTCCCCCGAGATGGCCACATGGCTAACTCCCTCCCAGCCTTCTGATCGCTGTTCAGATGCCCCTCCTCATTTTAAAGTCATAGAATTTTAAAGCTGGAAGAGACCTTGGAGATCATTAAATTCAGCGGTTTTCAGACACGTCCTGGCCACCGTATTTGAAAGAACATCCAGGGCGCCTGGGTGGCTCAGTTGGTTAAGCGACTGCCTTCGGCTCAGGTCATGATCCTGGAGTCCCTGGATCGAGTCCCGCATCGGGCTTCCTGCTCGGCAGGGAGTCTGCTTCTCCCTCTGACCCTCCCCCTCTCATGTGCTTGCTCTCTCTCATTCTCTCTCTCTCAAATTAAAAAAAAAAAAAGAAAGAAAGAACATCCAATCATGCCTTATCCCCCTACCTATCTTGGTTTCACAGAACTTCCTCACTTGACATAAAATATATATATATATATTTCATTATTTTTATCTACCTGACTAGACTGAAAGCCTACAAAACCAGGCATTTTGCCCTTTGTTCACTCATGTATCCCCATATCTGAAATAGTCTTTGCTGCACAGTGTGAGTTCAGTAAAGGTTTGATAAATGTTAAATTAATTGCATAGTGGTGAAGTCATAAAAAAAAGAATTTCTAACAGTGGAATTCGATGCATTGCTATTGAATGGGGCAGAGTGAATGCCAGAAAAGATTTGTAGAATGAAGTGACTTCTTGATGTCTCTGTACGCATCCGGCATCTCCCATGTTAAGGCAGGTGGTTGGTGTGCTCCTTCATTAGAAAGGCTGTCAAAGTACAATCACCATTGTGTTGGTGTTGGATGGTAGGTTTGGTTGTCTGTTTGACTGGTTTTCTGGAGCTGAGTAGCTGTGGGGCACTCCCAGTCTTCACGAGGTGCGGTTTACCAAAGCACACACAGTAGACACCATCTCTCTCCCCAGTGGTCTCTCCTGACTCTAGGTCCCCACCCCCAATTGTTTCCGGGCCAGCCAAATGGAAAATTTAATTTCCAACTAATTAGCCCTGAATTTGGTGCCCCTTGTCAAGTTACAGGACTACCCCTTTTCCAAGGGAGGTGGTCTCCCCACCCACATGTGGCCAACATTTGACACTCCCTCTGGAGGGAGGGAGACAAAGTCCCCCAGCCCTGCCATTGTCTGCTCAGGAGGTCATGGGCAGGCAGATACAAAAGCCTGATGAATTCTTCATTACCCTCTGAAAGGGTGGCTCCTGCAGGCCCCTCTATCACTGGTCACAGGTGGGCCCTTGAATAGAGGAGAAGGACTTTATCTTCTCAACCAACCCGTTTCCTTTCTTGAGTCTTTGAACAGGGCTCCCTCAACCTCCTTCCCACAGCCTCCTCCCCTTAGAGGTGCCAACCATGCAGTTTAGCTGAAACCAGAATCCCTACCGCCAGGTCAAGGCAAGGTCGCCCCAGCATCCAGAGAAACTCCCCTTCCTTCCACACCACAGCCCCTGCAGCTGAGCAAAGCTTCAGGGATCAGCGGGTGAGACCCTGGTTCTTGGTGGAGCTGTCCCCTTCCCTGCTCCAAAAAGGGTTTCCAGGGAGAGATCTGCCCCTCCTTCCACATGGACAGGCCTAAGGAGGAAACACCTTCCCCCAGCAGCTTCCCTATCCCCCAGGAGTCCAGAGGCAGGACTGGGCCTGAGTCTGGAAAGGAAGGGGCCACACTGCCACAGCGCCCTCTGCTGGTGGATCCCTTGCGTGTGAGGACCGCAGATTTCACGCCGGGTCCTGACTCTAGTGTCCAAACCACCGTCCCCTGCCCTCAAGTTTCCTCCTCACCCAAGAAGCCCTTCAAGGTGGCACTCCTCTGGCCAAATCTTTTCTCCAGAAGTCAATGGAGGGGGAGAAGAGAAAGATGAGGCCTGGGGGGAGGGGCTGGTTTGAGTTAATGAGCTATGTGCTTTCCTTTCCCTATAATCCACGGTATTTGATGTAGTAGCCAATTTAACTTAGCTGTGGGATAATTTGTCATGGGGTTGTTAGGATGGGGGAAGCTAGAGTGGTATGAGGAAGGGTGGGCAAGGCAGGGCCAGAGAGAAGAGGGGACTCTCTCAGCACTTCTAGAAATCCTCCTAGGAGAGGCATACTCCGTGCACCAGGAGCCCAGAAAGAGAAGAATGGACAGGCTGAGGACTGCTCGGGGCAGAGCTAGGATGGATCGGGGAGGGAGGGATGGGCCCAATGTCCGCAGGACGGAGCTCTGGGCCAGGCAGAAGGACCTGGCCTCTCCCCTGAGGACAGGGCTGTGTCTGTGTGACTCTCCAGGGCCTGGGACTCTTCATACCTATTTACAGGATCCCTGTAATCCAGGGACCAGGAGATGGATTGATTGATTGGGTCCAGGGACCAATGATTGAGCTCCACACAAAGCTTCTCTGCATCCCAGAATGTGATGAACCAGGACATTCTGGCCTCATTTCTGTGTCCCTGCCTTGTGCTTCCCTTATAGCCAAAAATCAGAGGATGTCAGAGTTAGATGGTCCTTAGAAGGCAACTCATTTTACAGAGAAGCTGGATGGCCATAGGTCCTGGTTTGCCCAGATACCTGTCCCAGTTTCCACCTATTGTCCCAGGGTAATTGTTAATAATCCTCCCTTCCACTCACAAGAGCATCTTTGCAATGTGGACAGTTAACTGTATGTTCCCCTGCAGAAGAAGAGACAGGTGGTCATGCTCCGGTCCCCTGATGTCCTGTGTTCTTCCTGCTATGCTGAAGCACGGCCAAGCGCCAAGGCCCTGGCACTCAAGTCCACAAAACTGGAGGCCCCCTGCCCACTGGAACCTGCGTCCTGCAGGAAGCCCCCCCACCCCCCGCCCGCCGTGACTGCAACCTGCAGGGACCCGCCCACATCTGAGCCCTGCCATCCCAATCCTGGGCACAGCACTGACCTGTGTCTCCACCAAAACGTGCCAAAGTGAAGAGTGTGAGCGGAGGTATGTGGAAGAGGAGGCTGGCCGGGCAGCAGGGGCCAGAAGGCCGGGGTCTGGGACCAATCACTACACATTTCTCACCTGGCACCTGAAACTCAGCAGTGGCTAAAGGCCCGACTGGGAGCTGGGGAAGCCACCCATCTAGATGGGACTGGAATTACAAGGTGGATTTGACCATTTGTGGTCCTGAGCAGAGCGGGACGGCCAGGCCCTCTCCAGTAAGGCCCTACAGGCTGCTTTTCTGGTAGCATGTTGCCCTGACGTGTGTCCATCCCACCACTGTAACCTGCAGACCCCACTCTCAGGTCCATTTGACGTCTGGTCCACCCATTTTTCTGCTGGCCTGCTTTCTGGGTGGCAGCGCCCACCAGGCACAAGCTGGAGTGCTGGATTCTCTCTCCTCCCTTCTCTTCTCGGGAGGTGTGCGGTCTCCGTCCTGCAGGCACTCCAGCCTTCCCACTTCTGGATAGACCAGGCTCCTTTCCCAGGGTCCAGAGCGGCCTGAAGCCTGCCTCTTGCGCCAGCTGCCGTCCACTCTCTGGAATGTAGCACCACCTAGTGGCAGCCTGCAGCCTAACAGCGCCCCCCGTGAAATTTCAGTGAGTCAACACATTTTTCAAACATCAACCAACTACCAGGTTGGTAGTCCAGTCCACCAGGGATGGGCAGAAGATCCAGAAGAAAAACCAAGGCAAACAAACAAACAAGAAACCTAAGACATGCTCCCTGCATAAGAAGTCAGCTACCTTTGAGCATGAGCATGAGTCAGACCATCGAGGGTTTAAATCCCTCCTACAGCACTTACTAGCTGTGTTATCCTGGGCATGTTATTTAACCTCTCTGTGTCCCAATTTCCTCTTTTGTAAAATGGTAACAATAAAAGTATCTCTCTCAAAAAGATGTTGTAAAGATGAACTGAGTTGAAGGATTAAAACACTTAGCACAGAGCTCAGCAGACAGTAAATGAGTTTTTAAATGGATGCTATTCTTCTTGAGATGATAAAATTATTAATTCAGGCTAAATGTTGTAAGAACTCAGGGGAAGGTTCACCCAGTTATGAATTGGAATCACGGCAGACAGCTTAACAGAAGAGGTAAAGCACTGAGTAGGGCCCTGCAGAAAATGTAGGGCCTATAAGTAAGTCAGTAAACCTCTTTAGGCCTTGTCTTTAAATGAGAACAAGACAAAGTACTTGAGGGTAGAGAACACAAGCGGATCATCCTTAGGGTAACATCTTTCGGTGATTAACATGTAACACACCTACCATGTGCCAGGCTTCGGGGCTTCAGAGATAAGGAGATATAGTCACCGACCTCAAAATCGCAATTGCAATCTGGCTCACATCACAGAGAGAAGAGGTTGTGGGCCTTCCCCACCCCAATCCCTACACCAAACGCTGAAGACAAAGGTCAGGGCCATTTGTTAGGACTGTAACCACAGCAGGTAGAATCTCCAGGATGTCGCGCCCCCGCCCCGCCCGAAAGTGTGATCCAGGGGTCAGTGGGGCTGTGGTCTCATCAGATGCTTAACTGGGGAAACCCCCTTCTGGGCTCCCTTGAGTCATCAACAGCATTCATCTTCTCACAACTTATGACTGAGGGCCCAGTGTTCCTGCTGCCTCTCAGCATTTAAAGGTTTCTTTAAAAAAAAAAATTTATTTCTTTGAGAGAGAGAGAGCAAGCCAGGGGAGGGGCAGAGGAAGAAAGAAAATCCTGAAGCAGACTCCCTGCTGAGTGCAGAGCCCGACACGGGGCTCAATCCCAGGACCCTGAGATCATGACCAGAGCTGAAACCAAGAGTCGGCCATTCACCCACCTGCACCACCCAGACACCCAGACACCCAGACACCCTGACATTTGGAAGTTTTGCACACCTCCCTGCCACATGGCCCTCTCTATGGACCGTTCACACATGTGATTTTGCTTCTTCAAGACTAGCAAAGAAGTCTTTCTCTTCTAGTAGCACAGAATCCTCTGTAAAGAAACATAATCATGGCAGTGACTCCCTATCATCTCTGCCATATTCTATGGATGAGAAGTAAGTCACAGGTCCCACCCACACTCCCAGAGAGAGGACTGTACAGGAATATGGATCACTGCGTGTGTCTGCCACAGTAAGTCAGATGGTGATTCGCTTAAATCAAAGCCTTGAACAGGAGAGTCAAGATACTGATTAGCTTTTGATTTGATTAGATTAAGCATGCTTATTAAAGTTTCTAGGGTAACCACTAAAAGGATAGAACCAAGATATATAATTCCAAATTAATGGAGGGGGGAGTGGGTGAGAGTCCTCAGTACAAAAGAAAACAAAAAAGGGGGGGAAAAAGGAAATGAAGAAAATTGAGCAAGTAGAAAATGCAAAATAATATAAATAAATATGCATTTTATCAGTAGTCTTAACAAGTGTTAAGTGGATTAATTAACTTGCCAGTGAAAAAATTAAGTTTGTATTACTCGATTTTTAAATCACCTAGCTACAAGCTAACTGCAAGAGACATTTTTAAAACACAAAGATGCAGAAAGTAAAAGGGTGGAAAAAGTAAATATACCATCAAAATAGTATTCAAAAGAAAAAAGACTGGATTAAATACATTGTGATGTGGTCATCAAGTGGAGTATCTTCCAGCAGTGAAAATGAGTAAATCACAGCAATATTGACCAACATGGACAAAGACTACAAGAATGTTGTTTTTGTTTTTGTTTTTTAAGCAAATAAGTAAAAAATAAATAAGCTAGTCATAAACGAATGCATGTAATATGATTCCACTCAAATTTCAAAAGCACCCAAAACTAAATAATATAGTTTGTAATACACACCTATGATAATTATAAAGAAAAAAGAAATAAACAGAATTTTCTCCAGAGATGGGGAAGGGATTTGGAAAGGGCACAAAGAAGTTACAGAGTGGGGCACCTGGGTGGCTCAGTTGGTTAAGTGACTGCCTTCAGCTCAGGTCATGATCCTGGAGTCCCTGGATCGAGTCCCGCATCGGGCTCCCTGCTCGGCAGGAAGCCTGCCTCTCCCTCTGATCCTCCTCCCTCTCATGCTCTCTGTCTCTCATTCTTTCTCTCTCAAATAAATAAATAAAATCTTTAAAAAAAAAAAAAAAGAAGTTACAGAGTGATTACAATGGAAACTTGGTAATGTTTGAATTGAATGATAATACAATACAGTACACGAAAACAATTTCTTAAGCTTAATGCACAGAGGATGCATATTCATCTTATTTGTATTTTTAATATCTTTTATAAGTTCCTGTGTATAATATTCTTTCCAATGTGTTTAAAATTCAGTAAGTAGTTAAAATTTGTTGAAATCCTGATAGTTTACTGTATTCTGGACCCAGAGGAGAAGTATAGCAATGGCACCATGAGAAGAGAGGCCTTTCCCTGGGATTGCTGCAAACTTCACAAACACCAACTTGTAGCATCCTACAAAGTCAAGTCTCTACCCACATAGCCCAATAAAGACACAGAACTGCTCATGTCCATTGCAGCCAGAAGACACTCTCTTGCCAAGGATTTGAGGCTGGACCAAGGGATCCTTGTTCCTTTTTGTCTTTCCAGTGAACCTGATGGACGTCCACTCCATTCTGGGCATCTCAGAATTCCTGTCCAGGTGAGAAACTTCCCCACCATGCTACGTGATACTATGTGCTTGGGTCCATTTCTCATTTCATACCATTTTTGGTAACACCTGCCATGTGCCAGACCATGGGCTGACTGCCAGGGGGACCAAAATGAAATACGGCAAACACAGTCCCACCCCCAGATGCTTAGAGCCCAGGAACGCTGCAGACAAGCAAAGGGGCAAATGCAATAGGGAATGTTCAATGCAGTAAGGGCCTGAGCTCCGTGCGTGAGGGGAGAAGACGAGGAAGGTTTCCAAACTCAGAGCGGAGATAGGGAGCCTGGCTGGACAAAGTGGCATCCAAGCCTAGAAGGCAGAGGGCCTACAATGCCATCCTCCCAGCATCAACCTGACTTAGATTCAGTAATAAGAGTTCATGTATCTATCCCCCAAGGATCAAACCTTTCCTGGCTTCTACTGTATAGTTCTCTGACACCCACTGGGGTGATGAGCCCCACTGTTTGACGCTGTGCTTCTCACACCAGGGCCCTCCTTGGGATTGTCCTGCAGCGTGGGGAGCACCCTGCTGAGATGGTGCCCGCAGGTGCCCACTCTGTCCTGCCGCAGGCCTTTGGCAGGGAGTCTGGCCTGTCGGCCTGCTGTATGACAAGCAGAACTGGACAAACTGGAACACAAGACTCTTGCCTTCCCACCCTGAATTCCCTCCAGCAGAAGCACACAAGACCAGTCCAAACTCTTAAGCCCGGGGAAGCTCAACTTGGGGGCACCAGGAGAGGAGGTGAGGAGGCTGGGAAAGCTGGAGGTGTTCATCTGTAGTGGGGAGACCGGTTCTACAACTGTCTAGCTGTGTGGCTTAGGCAAGTCACATCACATCTCTGGCCTCAGTTTCCTCCTCTGTGAATTGGGCATAAACTATGCCGGCCTCTCAGGATGGAAGGAGGGTGAAGGAGCTGATTCAAGGAAGCCCACTGAGAGACACAAAGCTCAGTCTTTGTTCTCAAATCTGGCCAGAGACTTGAGACTCCATAGGCCAGAGATTCCTTCCTCTCCACCCAAGGCCACTCTTGGCACACCATCCACCCAGACCAGACCCAGGCTTACTCGGTTCCTGACTCTGGACTCCCATGTGGGCTCCCAGGGGGCTCAGAGGAAGCTGAGTGCAGAGTGGGTGGAGAGCAGGGGATCAGACCCTTTCCTACAACTTGTCCAGACAGAAAGTTGCTGCCCCCCTGGGGGAGGGGTGCGGTTCTCCTATTGCCCAAAGGATGCTATGCAAGCCGGCACCACCAGGTGACCCCAAGGAACCAGCCACTGCTTGGATCTCCACTCCAGGGGCTCCTGAGAGACAACACATTATTGTAAAAGTACAGAAGCCTGAAGCAGAGGGACCTCCATAGAGAAAACCCAGGCCAGCCTCCTTACCTTTTTGGAGGCCACAGACCTCTTGAAGAATCTGATGAGAACTATTGACCCTCTACCCAGAAAAATCCTCCAGCCCATATACTCAACTTAGGACATAGGAAAGACTTCCCCCTTGTTGGTATCCCTGGGGGCCACTCTGTCTTCTAAAGAGAGGGCACTGAGCAGAGATAAGACTTTTCTCCACATTACAAGGTCAGTTACAGGTTATTTATCCTGCAGTTGTTTACTGGGTGACAGCTCTGTACATGCCAGGCACTGTTCTGGGCATTGGGGATGCAACAGTGGCCATCAAGACGGACATGGTCCCTGTCTTGCAACCTAGTAAGAAAGACACTCTAGAAAATAATTACTCTCCTAATTAATCATGGTTGGGACACAGGGATCAAAAAGTACCATGCTGTGGGAATATATAAGGGAGGATCTGAAGGAGAGGAGAGGAAGGAAGAAAGGCTTTCTCTGAGGAAGTGACGTGTAACCTGAGATGGGGGTTGGATAGGAGGAAGTCCGGTGGAGAAGGGAAGAACAGCATTCAGGCAGAGGGAACAGCAAAGGTGAAGGAGTGCAGCCGGTGGAAGCCAGTGTGGCTGGAGCAGCGGCCCCAGGAACATTATCAGGGGTCTTCACGGTTTCAGAGGTACCCTCGAGGCTACTGCAGGGGTCAGGGACCAGGAGGAAACACTGCCATCTGCTCTCAGAAGAGATGGGCAGATCTGCCCTGTCGAACCACAGAGAAACACCTCATTAGTGGGTATTCGCAACTAAACTCAGTTGGGTCTTACTGTTCAGAACTGCCATGGACACATAGAATCATAGACCTAGAAAGCCCCAGTGAGACCATCTAGAGCAGGATGATGATCCTGCTGCACAATAAAATCACCCGAGACACTTGGAAAAATATTTATGCTCAGACCCTACCTATCCCAGACCAACTAAATCAGAATACCTGGGCACAAGACTCAGTCAGGAGTACTTTGCAAGGCTCCTAGATGATCCCAATGAGCAGCCAGGGAAGAGAATAACTATCTTTATTTTTTTTTAAGAGATGGAACGACTGAGGCCCAATTAGTTATCCTAGAAATGTACCCATATTCACATTATACAAGAATTGAAAGTGAAGAAAGAGAAGGGGTCATAGAAATCTCATGTTTAAAATATGGTTGAACTTAGGGAAAAGTGGATCTCACTTTCTCTTGCTTTGTCCAGAAAAGCAGTGTTTATAAGGTGAATGTATAAGTGTTATGGAGAACCACATGCAAAAGAATGAAGTTGGATCCCTTCCTTACCCATGCAAAAAATTGACTCAAGATGGGTCAAAGACCTAAATGCAAGAGTTAAACAATAAAAATCATAAAGGAAAACATAGGGGTAAATCTTCACGCCCTTGGGTTAAGCAAAATCTTCTTAGGTAGAACACCAAAAGCACAAGTAACGAAAGGAAAAAATAGAATAAATGGACTTCATCACAATTACAAGCTTCTGCGATACTAAAAATACAATCAAGAAAACAGAAGAAAACAACCTACAGCATGGAATAATTTATTTGCAAATGATGTATTTGATAAGGGACTTGTATCCAGACTATATAAAAAAACTTTACAACTCAACAGTGAAAGGGCAAATAACCCAATTTTAAAAATGGGCAAAGCATCTAAATAGACATTTCTTGAAAGAAAATTTATAAATGGTCAATAAGCCCATGAAAAGATTTGGAACATCATCAGCCATCAGGGAAATGCAAATCAAAACCACAATGAAATGCCACTTCACACCCACTAGAATGGCCATCTCCCAAAAGACAGAAGATGTGGCAAAGATGTGGAGAAGTTGGAACTTTTATACAATGCCGGGGTCACTTCGGAAAACAAATTATAAGCTCCTCAAAATGTTAAACATAGAGTTATCATGTGATGCTGCAGTTCCACTCCAAGGTATATAGCCAAGAGTGGTGAAGACACGTGCCCACAACCTGTACATGAAATATTCGCATCACCATTGGTCAGAATGGCCAGACAATGGGAACAACCCAAAACCCATCAATTGATGAATGGATAAATAAAATGTGGTGTCTGAACACAATGCAATACTATTCAGTGATAAAAAGGAAAGAAATATTGATCACGCTACAACGTGAGTGAATCTTGAAATCATTCTGCTAATTGAAAGAAGCCAATCACAGAAGACTGCATATTATATCATTTTATTTATATGAAATGTCTACAAAAGGCAAATCTATCAGAAAGTAGATTAGTGGTTGCCTGGGGCTGGGAGGATTGAGGGGGAAGAGGAGTGAGTGCAAGTGGGTACAAGATTTCTTTTGGGGTGATAAAATGCTCTGAAATTGATTGTGATGATAGTTGCACAACCCTGTGAACATACCAAAAACCACTGAATTGCACAGTTTAAGTGAGTGAATTGTGTAGTATGTAAGTTATATTTCAATAAAGCTGTTTCTTAAAAGCAGTGTTATACCCACTTCCTTATTCTGGGTAGGATTGGGTCATTGCTTTCTTACATTTCATGTTTTCCATTCTTTGCCTCTTTCCATCTTTGTAATCCCATTCATCTATCTGGATTTGTTTCTTATGTCTGATCTGGTGATCTCTCTCCCCCTCTCTCTCTTTTGTCTCTTATCCCTCCCCTACTTTATTTCTTTCTCTCACCAAGAAGTGTTGCCTTTGCAGATTTGTTTACATAGAGAGTTGGTAAGTCATCAAGCAAGTGGCTCTTCAGTGACCTTCAGGGCTTCCTCCTTGTCACAGTTATGGGCTATCCAAGTATATTTGGCATATCACATCGATTGTGTCTTCAAAGAAGAACAAAGTGGGGAGACCTCCAAAGGCAGATAGAGCGTATGGCCAAGTTGATTCCTTGGCAGATGGAACCACTTAGGAAAAAGACTTTTCTGACATCTTCTCTTACTTGGGTACCCTATCCCCTAAAGGGGGCCAACTCAAGTAAGGCAATGATGATGGAGGGGACACCGGATGAAAGCAGGAAGACTGAGTGGCCCAAATGTGGCAGATCACATTTCCCAAAGGGAGGGATAGCAATATTTCTGATCCCACATGCTCTTCCAAATTCTTGGACAATCCTGCTTAAAAAGTAGAATCTAATTCCCCTCCCGTTGAGTACTGCTCAGCCTTGGGGTCTTTCTTCTAATGAAGAGAATGCAGCAGAAGGGATGTTGTACTTCCTGATGCTAGGTTAGAAAAGGTGATATGGCTTCCATCTGGTGCTCTCCCTCTCTCTCTCTCTCCCTTTCTCTCTCCTTCTCTGTCTCTCTCTCTCTCTCTCCCTTTCTCTCTCCTTCTCTGTCTCTCTCTCTCCCGATCTCTCCTTCTTCCCCTCCGTCTCTCTATCCCTCTCTCTGTCCCTCTCTTCCTTTCTTATGTCTGATCTGGTGAGCTCTCTACCTCTCTCTCTCCCTGGAGACCCAGCCTCCTTACTATGAGGAAACCCAAGCCTCATGGAGAAACCACACTTGTGCGTTCCAGCCAACAATGACCTAAGGTCTCAGCCCACAGCCAGAATTAACCTCCAGACAAGTGCAGGAGGGAAGGAGGGCAGAAAAGAGGGAAGGAAAGAAGGAAGGAAGGAGGGAGCTTTCACATGATTTCAGTTCCCAGCTTCCACACGCACCTAGCTGACAAGTAAAAGACAGACACACTATCCCTGCTAGTCCTCTCCAAATTGCAGATTCCTGAGATATTAGTTACCTATTACTACATAACAAATTACCCTATAACTTTGTGGCTTGAAACAGTATTTATGTTCCCACAGCCTCTGTAGACCAGGCATCTGGACATGGCTTAGCTGGGTCCTCTGCATCAGGGTCTTTCAAGGGCTGTAATCAAGGTGTTGGCCAGGGCTTTCATCATCTCCAGGGACCCCTGGGGAAGGCTCCGCTCACTCCTGTGGTTGTTGGCAGGATCGCCTTCAGTTCTGTCACATGGGCCTCACATCGCACTGTGGCTTACTTCATGTAAACCATGGCAATAGAGCAAAAATGGCAGCAAGATGGAAGCCATCTTATAACCTGATCATGGAAGTGACATCCCATCATGTTCGCCATATCCATTCATTGGGAGAAAATCACTATGTCCGGCCACAGATAAGGGCAGAGGATCAGACAAGGTAACTGGATCACCTTGGGTTTCCTCATAGTAAGGAGGCTGGGTCTCCAGGGAAAGAGAGGTAGAGAGCTCACCAGATCATACATAAGAAAGGAAGAGAGGGACAGAGAGAGGGATAGAGAGACGGAGGGAAAGAAGGAGAGATCGGGAGAGAGAGAGACAGAGAAGGAGAGAGAATACCAGGAGCCATAATCAGAAGCTGCTTTAGCACTTAGCAAAATCAATGTCTTGTCCATTTAGTCCGCTAGGGTTGGGGACGGTTTGTTATTAGGTAACTGGAAAACACCAAAACACAGGGAGTCGGGAGAGCTGGGTAGGAAAACTGTATTTGTTGGATATTTACTAGGTGCCAGGATCATTTTATAGATGGGAAAATTGAGGCTTAGTGTTTAGTGACTTGCCACCACTATTGTGGCAGAATGGGAATAAAAACCAGTTCTACTGGATGCCATAGCCCATGACCTCTTCACTTTTCCCCTCTTTCCTATCCTCTGAAGAGAAACAATTCCAAACCATTTGAATATCGGATAGCATTTTACCAATGGCTTTTTTTTTTTAATCCCTAAATTTAACCAGCAGAGATTATTTCTAGCTATACTCCCCAACCGTACTCCTTCAACTCTCATTTATGAAGGACTTTCCTTTTAATGCAAATTCTGTATTTTATAAAGCTGGCAGAACCAACCCATTATGCTTAGCTGGATTTTCCTCCATAAAAACAAGCTTTCTGGAATACTATTATTGCTTACCCATGGTGAGGACATAGATTCCAGGAAGTTGGTTTCAAAGGCTAAAAAAAGAACATGAGGCAGACATCTGCTTGAGTAGAGAAGAATGTAAAACCCAACTCCTCCTGTTGCTGGTGTGACCAGGCCCTCCCCAGCCCCTGCCAACAGTCCCTTGGGAGTGTTGGTTCAGGCTGAACCCATAACAAAATCTGTGTTTGTTGATTTATAGTTCCAGGATAGGAGGGAGGCTGACTTTTAATTGCAAAACTTTTTGCACATTTTTTGAAACATATAATGTGCATGTTGATTACCTTTAAAAAAAATCTGCTTAAAAACTAATATCAGATGAGAGATTTCTATTAAGGGAAACTGAGACATTTGCCGGGTTGGATTCCATGATTGTTGTATCCTCCTGGGTGCTGATTCTGGGATACCCTGCATTTGGTCAGGACCAATTCCATCCTCAGGCCTGGGAACTCAGCAGGGGCTTAAGGAGGCAGACAGATGGTCCCTTCAGGAGCACCCTGCCTGCTGGGAAGACAAGGAAGGTTTTTCCAGAAGCAGCAGATAACCCAAAGCCAAACCCTCGATGCTCAGGGTTGTATGACATTCTAAAAGATTAGCCGGATCAGAGAATGACCTCACTCTTCTGCAATCCACAGCAATAATAATGGTAATCATAATGCAAATTACTATGTGTTAATTGGAGTGTTTAGTCCATTAATATTTAATTATTGACATGATTGGAATTAGGTCTACCATTTTATTATTTGTTATGTTTGTCTCCTCTGTTTTTGTTTGTTTATTCCCCCTTTCCTTCCTACTTTGGGCCATATAAATATATTTTAGAATTCTATTTTAATATATCTAGTAGCCTTTTAAATATAAATATTTACATTGATTTTTAGAGGTTGCCCTAGGGATTATAGCATATACCCTTGATTTTTCAGTGAATATTACACTATTTCAAATAAGATGTAGAAACTTTACAACTGTATAGTTCCATCATTTATCCCTTAAACTAGCCCACCCCCAGCATTGTTTATGCTGTACTTGTCACGTGTATTACATCTCCGTATACACTATTCTAATTTCTTCCTAAAATAATCGTATGTTTTTTGAAGAAATCAAAAGGAAAAAATAGTTTTATATACTTACCCTGATATTTACCACTACCGATGTTCTTTATTCCTTCCTGGAGGTCCGCACTTCCTCTGGTATAATTTCCCTTCAGCTTGAAGAGTTTGCTTTTGCCTTTCTTCCAGTGAAGATCTGCTGGCAATGTAAAAGAATGTCTACCTCGCTTTCTTTTTTGAGGGATATACTTGCTGGGTATAGAATTCTAGGTTGACAATTTTTCCCTTGGGCACTTTAAAGATGTTCCACTATTTTCTGGCTTCCATGTTGTTTCATAAGAAGTCAGTGGGTATCAAAATTACTGTTGCCCACTATGTCATGTGTTATTTTTCTCTAGCTGTTTTCAAATATTCTCTTTCTCTCTAGTTTTCAGTATTCTGACTATAATGCATCTAGATGTGGTTTTCTTTACATTTATCTTCTTGGGGTTCCCTGGATTTCTCGAATCTGTAAATTTATGTCTTTCACCAGATTTGGGCAGTTTTCAGTCATTATTTCTTCAAATGTTTTTTCTGCCCCATTCTTTTTCTCCTCTCCCTCTGAGACTTCAATAACGTGGATATGAGACCTGTGATAGTGTCCTACAAATCCTGGAGGTTTTGTTCATTTTTTTCAATCTTTCTTTCTCTTTCTTCTTCAGATTGGATGATTTCTATTGGTGTGCCTTTACAGTCACTGATTCTTTCTTCTGTCATCTCCATTCTGCTATTAGTCCTGAGAGTAAGGCTTTTCACTATTGGAGAAAGAAGTTACAAATAAGCAAGAGAGAGAAAGGAAGGCTAGAATAAACTTGGTTGTATTAGATTAGTGTTGGAGATATCAGTAGAAACTCATTTGTGATGATGATGAGAAAGAGAGATAGGTTCACATGAGTTAGTATATATACATACATTCCTAAATCTATACACTGAAAGGATTTAGAAGCAGTAACATCCCATTAGCGATGAGAACACCTAGTGTTCAGATCTTGGTTTCTAAATACCATTCTCCAAGCGAAGGAACCAGGGTTCTTTGGAGAAATGTTTGGTTCTTGGCTGGGGCAGGGAAAATCAAGATGATCTTTGAGCATCCTGCAGTACCTGAAAGTAAGGAAGTGCTCAAAAAAATTATGAGAGCATGTCAAAGGACACAGGTCTTTCTGAAAAGGCTCCCAGTGTATTAGTACTGGATTATATCCCCCAATAATAAAGTAAATATCTTTTGGTCCATACTGATATAAACAAATAATTGAATAAATAAATGAATGGGGGGGTGAATGAGACACCTCCTCCTTCATAAGAATTCCAACTAATAAATGTAGAATGAAGTGGAGAAATAGAAAATCACCATTAGAACATCCCAGTAACAATAGCTACAGGCAAGATCCACTAACAAATGTTCAAATTAGTGAGTGAAAGTTTAAGGAAAAAATAGGATATAGCTTCAAAATATCTTCCTCAAAATATTTTTTAATTACTGTGGTGGCATATATTCACAAATTCTTTGATACTCCTCCCTTCAGGAGGTAGACCTTAATTTCTCTCTCCATGAGTGTAGGCTGAATTTAGGCTCTCCTCTAACAAATAGACTATAAAAAGAGAAAAATACTAACTCTATAGTATAGTAGAGAAACCTGGCAGACACCACCTTAACCAAGCACTCAAGATTAATATCACCAGTAATAAGACATATTGACATCATATACCCTGTGATATGATGCAGTGAGAAGGACATGTCACCTCTGGGGATTCTTCCCCCAAATCTATAATAGCAGCCTACTTGTGAGAAAGCATTTTACTAAATGAACTTCAGGAAATTCTACAAAATACCAAACCAATAGTCCTAAAAAGTGGCAAGGTCATTAATGAGAAGGACAGAATGGGGAACTGTCACAGATTAGCGGTAACTAAGGTAAATGTGAAGATTAATGCAATGTGGTATCCTGGATTAGAGCTGGAACAGAAAAAGAATATTGGTAGAAAACCTGAGAAAAATCTACCTTTAAGATGTAAAACATCTTGAGCATCAGGACAGAGTTATTCTACATCCAAGAGCTTAGTATAAAGCTTTCAACACTGATTTCTGGATGCATTCAAGCCAGACATAACCATAGTAAAAATAGCTGCCACTTGTTGCATACTTAATGTATGTCAGATGCTCAGTTCAGTGCCTTACGTAAAATTGATCATTTAATCCTCTCCACAACATCATCAACTCCATCATAAGGGTGAGATGTTGAGCTCAGAGACACACAGTAATTTGCCCAATGTCACATAGCTAGTCATCGCAGGAGCCAAGAATTGAACACAGGAAGTTTGGCTTCAGCACTCACACTTTCTAACTATCATGCTTGGTCTGGGGGAATATTTACCAAATTAT
This sequence comes from Neomonachus schauinslandi, assembly GCF_002201575.2. Classification (NCBI taxonomy): domain Eukaryota; kingdom Metazoa; phylum Chordata; class Mammalia; order Carnivora; family Phocidae; genus Neomonachus; species Neomonachus schauinslandi. The sequence goes on along the minus strand of NC_058416.1, from coordinate 26,166,815 downwards.
TGCCTTCGGGAATTAGGTAGCTTAGCTCTGCTACAGGACTACTTTGAATCATCAAAAACAAGAACTACAAAATACTGAAGGAAGAAATATTTAGATAATTCTTTCCAAAGTGGCACAATCTATATCCTAATTTCCCCGGCTGTAGTCAGCCTCCAGCTGCCTCCTTGATTCCGCCCTCACTGCCATAACCTGTACTCTTAGTCATTTAATATCTTTTAAATCAATCCAATTGTTTTGCTTAAGTAAATTATTTTAAAAGGAAAGTGACCTCATGTCACTATTGTAAATGGAAAAGAGTATCATTTACCTTAAGTAAATGGTAACCTAAAAATAAAGACCATAGAAACAAAACAATGTCAATAAATTACAGTTAGATGTTAGTGCCTGCCAAAGGCTCTGAGCCTCAACGAGTGATGTTCTCTTGGCTGAAGCAGGGGAGATTTAAGCAAGTGTTAGAGAGGTACCAGCACCAGAAGTAATCAAAAGAATTAACAAAAAACTGAAAAAAAAATTATTAAAGCTTTCTCTGTAGTTTGGGATAAGGAGACAGAAACCCCAAAGGAACAACGGCTTAAGCAAAAATGGAAACTTACTTCTGTCTCACACAGAAGTCCAGAGGTAGTTGGACTGGGACTGGTGTGACACCCCACAGGGTCATGAAGAAGCACGTTCTATTTTGTGGTCCCACCAGGTGTGGCTTACAAGGTCACTTCAAGGCCAAGATTGCTGCTCTGATACCAGCCATCACGTCTACCTTCCAGGGAGCAGCAAGAAGGAAAGGGGAAGAAAAAGGAACACTCCTTCTCTTTAAGAAAACGTCCTCACTGTGGCTTGCATCCTGTTGGCTAGGACTTAGTCACATAGCCAGGGAGCCAGGGAAAAGTAGCCTTTGTGAGGTGCAGCTAAGTGCCTAATTTTTTTAAAAAGGGAGGGAATTCTATCATTAGAGAAAAAGAGGGAAGTGGGTGGACAATAGCAATGTCTGTGATTTCATGGCTTTCCATGCTGCACCAGTGAGGACCCCTGAGTCAGCCCACGGCCAGACTTGAAGCAGACTGCTCCACCTGCCTCTAAAGTTGGCCTTACCCCTGCTGCTCCTTTGGACACCCCCTGAGCTGAGGAAGGCACTTCTCTTTCCCCACGAAGGTTATATTTTGCTACTAGGCCCCTTGAAGCCAGCCCCGCCCTCTGGGTCCACCTCCTACAGGCATGGCATGATGCCATCACAGAGAAAGGAGCACTGCTTACAAAATCAGTCGGACCAGGGTTTGCTTCCCGGCCGGGCCCCCGACTAGCTGCACCAGCCATCACTGATTCACCCTCAGAGACTCTCCGTCACTGAGCTTGACACCACAGTGCCAGAGGCAGAGGTCCTGGCCACGGGCTGGAAGAATCCATGGCCCCAGATCCAGTTACAGGCCGTAAATAATTCTATCCCGATGCTCAAGGAGTCGCACTTCTTACGGGGAAGGTACACCACGTGTGACACAAAGACATATTCAAAAGTCATTCTCAACACGAAGATATATACAGAAATTGCCAAGGATGATTTTAGCAACTGGCAACAAATTGGAGATGGAAACCCTTTCAGAGCAGATGACCTTCAATTATAACCCAAGGAGGGAGGAGGATACGGCATGACCAGGGCAGGGAGGGAAGTTAGGGGACACAGCAGTTGATGAAGACGGATCACAGATGCTGGGCTCCCGCCACCTGGATCACTGAGCCTGAGGGCACCAATCCAGTGTAGGGCTGGGATCACGGGCTTTTAGAGCAGGCAGCAATCTGGGGGCCTCAGCCCAGTTGTTCTCCACCTTTTTAGAATCAAACATGCCTTTTAATAAGACCACCCCAAAAGACTTCTATTTGAAGAGTTGCTTGCCAATTAAATTGTACAAATCATAATTAATTCATGTTTCCTGCCTTTTTCACCTAAGAGGGTCCAGTGAGCATGGGCAAGATCACAGGACCAAGCTGGGCTGATGGATGCCTGACAGGTGGGTGTCCAGCTCAGGCTCATGTTGGAGAAAAACCCACCACTTTATAAGGAAGTTTTAAACACCAAAAATAGCTGGTCAGCCAGCCCCACACTTGGCCTCTTTTACCTTCTTTGCAGATCACCCACCTCCTCCCAGTTTGGAAAGAGCTAATCCTCCCGTCCAAGCCCCTCAAGTTATTGGTGGGAAAACGAGGGCACAAAAGGGGATGTGGCTTGGCCAAGGCCACACAGCTCTGGATGGACAGCTGGCGTTGGAATACGTGTTTGTGGACCCCAGGGGCCCTGTCCTTCCCCCCTCGACATGCTCCAGCCAAGAGCACAGCGTGGGAACCAGCTGTGTCAGAACCAGAGTCTCAGGAGCGGGGGGGTTGCTCCCAAGGCAAGAAGTTGAGAATCATCCACACCCAAGAATACAAAGCAGAAAGGACGCCTGGATCAGAAGGCCAAGGCTGCGCCAAAATGCCAAAGGTGCCGTAAATTAAGCCGCCAAACATGCCAGACTCGTTCTAATTACCCAGCGCGCTGACAGCGTGTCTGAAGGCTGCAGTCACTATGACGAGTCCCAGGACATTAATTTGGCTTGTTATATGATCTTGTACAGGTGATAAGTGAAAAGTATTGTTTTCCCCAAATACCGTCTAGATCCAGCTCAGAACAGACCACCCAGAAAGCAGTTGTCACCAGTCATGCTTAATAGAAGAATAAATTGCAATATGTTTTTCCTCCCAGCCCCTGAAGAACTCCCTGACTCTCTCCTATAAAGCGCCAAACATCCTGTGACAGTGTCGAGGCAATCAAGCGTTAGCTCGGTTTTCTGAGCAGCTGTGTGACCTTGAGCAAGCCCCGCTCTCGGGGGTCCCCAGTTCCTCCGTCATAAAGGGGTAATATTAGTCCCTGGATTAGTTCGCTGCGGCTGCCAGACAGACGGCCCACAGACTGGGGAGCTTTAGCAACAGAAGTGCACTGCCTCCCAGTGCTGGGTACCGGAGTCCAAGATCCAGGCATCCGCAGGGCTGGTTCCTCTCAGGGGCGGTGGGGCGTCTGTTCCACGACCCTGCCGCGGCCTCCAGCGCGGTCCTGGGCCTTCCTTGGCTTGTCAACACATCACTCCGACCGCTGACTTCATCTTCACATGGTGCTCTCCGTGTGTGCACCTGTCTCCACGTCTCCCCTTTTTATAAGGACTTCGGTCATCTTGGAGAAGGGCCCACCCGTCTTAACCCGTTCCATCTGCAATGACTCCATCCCCAAATCGGGTCACATTCTGAGGTTCTGGAGGTTAAGACTTTAACATATGAATTGGAGGGGGGACCCCACTTCAACCCATAACTCTCCCCCTTCCCCCATCTCAGCAAGGCCCACAAGCATCACAGAAGGCCATGCACGTGACAGTATGTAGGGGTAGATAAAGCAGACAGGATGGAAGAGACCATGGGGTCTCTTCAGGCCACGGGCGCCCCAGGGATGCGGCCGTAGCACCTCCAAGAGGCGGGAGCCTGGAGGTGCCAGGGGTTCGTGGCCATTCCGGAGCGCTTGGCAGAGAGCGTGGGTGGGCAGCGTATCCATGCTTCCCTGAAACTCTTGGTGTAAAAAGGGAAACCCATGAAAGTGTTTTCAGAGGCAGGGCCTGTCGGTTGGTCTGCAACTGGCTGGGGAGTCTTTGCTTTCTTTCCTGCCCCAGCCAAGGGTCTGCTGCAATCTACAGCAAATTTGCTTCACATAGACTCTCTTGGTGTCCCCAGTGAGCGTGCACACACGTTAGGACTGAAACGGAAAGGACTGCTGCTAAGATAACTCAATCCCCCATGTGGCCCTTTCCTGCTGCCACAGAGAAATATGATTTGGTCCGTCTGTGCCAAGTAGCCCAGCTCAGCAGAGGGTGAGGGTCACCTGCCCCCCGGAGCTGCCCCTGCTCCCCTCTCCAGCCACCTGGGCCACCCTCTCTGCTGGCACTCCCTCCCTCCTGGCGCACAAAGAGCCGAAGGAACTTGTCCCAGGTCCCACAGACAAGTGGCAGAGCCAGCGTTCAGACCTGGCCAGTGCGGCTCCTAAACAGCATGCTTGCATCAGACTGACACTGTGCCCTATGCAGACCGAAGGTCCTTGGTGTAGGATGTGGTGTTAAGGAAAGGACTTCACGGAGGGGCTTAGCCTGGGAGAAGTGTGGAAGTTTCCACTTTGTGCTTTAGATTCTTCCAACTAAGCTCCTTGAAGAAGAGGGGGCAAGTCCTGGGGAGCAAAGACTGAACCCGGGACAGGTGAGCCATTTGGAGTGGGAGGAGCTTTTTTCATTAATTGATTGATTTTATCGGAAATATCAAACATACGGACAAGCACAGACAATAAAAAATCCTCCCACCACCTGGCTCTATCAGATTTAACACTAAACCATATTTACTTCATATTTTCACTCCTAAGAAACGGAACAAGAGCTGAGCTCAGGTGCCCTGTGGACCCCTCCCGCCCTCCTTCTCCTAAAGCATCCACTGTCACGCAGTGGTCACTCCCGTGAACATTTTCATCCTTTCAATGCACACTTATGCATCCATACGCATTTTGTAGTACTGATCTGCAGGTCCTCAAGCTTGGTCCCCGTGGTGCCATACCGAACATTCCTTGCGTGAATTGTTTTCTTCACTCAGCCGTATGTCTTTGTTTGTAACAATGTTGATACGTGTGGCTGTGGTTCATTCATTATCACTGTTACATAAAGAGGCCACAAGGTCAAAATTTTATTTTCTGGTTGTTTCCCCCCCCTTTTTTTCTGTTGCACATGATCTTAGAAGAGGATTCTCCTCCTGACCAGACTCCCGTGCTCCCCTGTGGCAGAGACCGAGAAATGACGGATGCCTGGGGCAATGAGGCAGGGGCATCTTCAGCTCTTCTGGCTATCGCCGAACTGCTCGGGAAAGTGTTTCTCCAATTTAGACTCCCACTGGCAAACGTTTGAACTCACCACATCCTTGCCCACACTTAGTATTAACAGACTTTTCTGTTTTTACCAAGCTCATGGGCATGAGATGGTGACTCACGGGGATTTCAATTTGCATTTCCCCTTATTAGCAGTGAGATTGAGTGGCTTTTCACGGTTTTACGTTAAGGGCCTGAATCTTTAGGTATCTCCCCCTGTGAGGTTCAAGGGGAAGTGCAGAATAGCCTGAACTTAAATCTTTGTCCGGGTGCTCAGTAACTCCAGAAACTCTCCCAGCCCCTAGGTAAGATATTCCCCGTTGCCTGAATAGCCTGGAGTCGTTGATCTTGCGGACGCTGAAGGGAAGGAGTGAGAGAGGAGAGGAGGCCCATTCCAACCCATCCATTCACAGAGGCTGGGACTCCTGTGCAGCACCCATGGTGTTTGGGAGGGCAGACCCCTGCAGAGCTCCTCAGTGATGTACAGGAGCCCACGACAGTACCGGAACCTTCTGGAGAGAATGTAAACAAGAGAAATAGATCAAGAGACTGCTCCCCCCTTGAGCAGAAACCACAGGGAAATTCTGGGTGATATGCTCTAAGTAAACCCTAGGGAAATATAACAGAGGATAGGAAAGTACACAATTTTAAGTGCTCGGCCCAGTTGATTTTCATAAAGTCAATTATTTGTGTAATCACCACCCCGATCTAGAAGAGAATATCACCAGCCACCCCAAAAGTTCCTCTCATCTACCCTCCCATCACAATTCCCTCTCCCCTCCAAGGTAGGGCTACATATATATTTTTTAGTCTGTTAGTCTGGCTGTTGGAGGGTAGGAGAACACAAGTTTTCTGGATCTTCCCTTGAATCTCACTAGGGGAGGTACCAAAAGTCTTAGGTCATCATGATACCATATGAATTTTAAAATATTTGAGCACAGAGCCTCCAAGGATAGCAGGGTCTCTGAGGTCCCTTGCTGGGGCCTACCGGAGGGAGGGAGGTTGGTGGTTGGGATAGGGCTGGAGCCCTGGGCTGGGGAGTGGCTCAGGGCAGTGATAATTTACTAACTGGGAGGACAGATAGTTCTTCTGACATGGACTTGCTATGTGTGTAGCTGAGGCTCAGCAGAGGGTGCAAGTGAGAGAAACAACGCCATTAAGAGGCCTCCACAGTGCAGGTGAGGGAGGGCAGCGGCTTGGCATGACTGTGTAGAGAGAATGAGAGAAATGAATGGCTTGTCAGGATATATTCTGGTGGAAGAATTCACAGGATCTGGTGATGGATTGGAGGCGGGGGTAAAGGTGAATGAAGGAGGGGTACCAGGGTTCTGGTACATTTGCCAAGACAGAGTTGGCCCAGAAGAAGAGCAGAGTGAGGGTGAAAATCATGAGCTCTGTCTGGGACACATTACATCTGAGGTGCCTCCAAACCCAGCATGAGGAAATGTCAAATAGAGAATTAGAAATAGGGTTTTGGAGCTGAAAGAAAGATCTGGATTGAAGATTTAAGCCTGGAGTCATTGGCTTATGAAGACTGCTTAAGACCATGAATGTCAATGAGATTCCTAAAGAGAGAACCCATGGACCTAACCAGTTATTGTTAAATAGACTTGAAGTGTGTTAATGATATGAAGGCTATGTTTTTAAGAGTCCTTACGTTTTAGACAAATATACCAAACATTGACACATAAAATAATGGGTAGTATGGTACTTTACCTCAAAGTAAACCAGGGGAAGAATGACTATTATGAATATGTAGGCCTTAAGTTGGTAATTGTTGAAGATGGGTGATGAGTACCTAAGGGTTCATTATACTCTTCTTTCTATTTTTATCTATGTTCGATCGCTTCTCGGCCTTTTGGCTAAGATCAAGTGTATTTTTATCTATGTTCGAAATTTCCTATACTGAAAAGATTGAAAGAAAAACAAGGATGCAACATAGAGCCTTGAAGACCTCCAGCATTAGGCAGTCCAATGAGGGAACGTGGAAAAGCCTGTAAAGGAAACAGAGGAAGAAAGCCAACCAGTAGAACAGGGTCCCTGAAGTTAATGAGAGGGAGGGACCGAAGAAGGAGCGAGATGGCAACTGGCCTATTAGGGACTCAGAGGGCAAGTCGGACAGATGTTTGGTTTGCCGGGTTTAACAACATGGAGGCCACTGGTGACCCCAGCAAAGGCAGTGCCAAGAAAGCAAGGTCAGGGTCAGGACCCCACCTGGAGTGAACTGAGGATCAGGAGACATGAGAGAGGGCAGGAAGATGTGTGGAAAGCTCTTTTGACAAGCCTGATTGGGAATGAGAGCAGAAGGCGGGCAGCTGGGAGTAAGGTTTTCTTTTGCAACGGGAGCGACTGAGCATTTTGATCCAAGAGAGAAGGAGAAATCAAGACGCAGGGTGGGGTCAGCGAACCAATGGAGTGAGACTCCAAGGGACCCCTCGCCTCTTGTTACAGGAGGGCAGGGGAGAAGCCGGTGTGGACGAGGCAGGCTGGAAGGCTCACAGGCCAGTGCCCAGCTGGTGGCTGTTCTTCCCTTTTCCGGGAGCAGGACACTTGGTCCTCGGATGCCTAGGATGGAAGGGCACATAGGGAGGTTGGGGAGAGTGAGGTCTGCTTGAAACGGTCGTGGAGAATGAGCCGTGGGCAGGCTAAAGGAACCCTGTCAGACTGTCTCCCCCACCCTCCAGGCACCACTTGTGAATGCAGATTTTAATTCTTGTTTCAAACTCAGAGGGCATGACTGCTCACCAATGTTGCAGGAGGACCAGGAAGAGGGAGGGTCACTGCACTCGGGTTGGAAGTCACTGTGACACCAAAGAGAGGGGACCCATGCCCTGAGAGCTGGAGGCCACCTCTGAACAAGAGACAGGGTCAGAACTGACTCAAGACAAGGCTCCAGGAGTGACGGATGTCCCCACGCTTGGCAATGATGTGTGAAAACACCGTAATTCCAAACCGGAGATATCAAAGAGCAAAGTAGCCACGAAGATTGGCTTGATTCCATATTTCAACAACTTGCCTTCTTCTGTTTATTTCACAAATAAACATTTTACTTTTTTCTCTTTTTCCATAAACTGTGTATTCATATAATCTGGCGGAAGTAAAAGAGATGGGTGACAGTTTCTGGTTAACTACTAGCATTTATCTCTGGCTTTTTCTTTATTGCTTCAGAAAATTGATCTTGACTTAAATATTTGTCATTACCTCCCCCTTTTAAAGGCTGATACATCCCGCAACTGGCTGTCTCCCCCCAGATGGCAGTGCATTTATTAAACAAAAAATGTAGCCACAAGCCCGTGTGCGCACACTGCCCTGCACTTTCTAAGCCACGTCTTCAGCTGCAGCGGGTTGGAGCTTCATACAGGCTCATACATACAGGCTCATGTTTCATGCAGTTGGCAAGACAGGGTGGTGGTTCTTTCCATTTTTCATTTTAATCTCTACTTGCCAGGTGAAGAACATGGGGGTCCAGGGGGAGACATGATTTGCAAAGACGACCCGGCTTGTTAAAGGCAGTTTCCACTGGAGCCCATCATTGGGCTCCCTGGTCAGGGCTCCAGGAGTCAAGGGTTGGGGTCCGAGGGACGGAGAGGCTGGGGGGCCGGGGGCTGGGTGGCGGGAGGGACCCCAGGATGAGAGGGCTGACTGGTCCTCGGGCGCCCTCTCCTGGTGTCGCAAACTCAGCGGGTTTGAGCAGGAAGTCTTCTTGTCCCCAGAGACAGCAGCCCTCCCACGGCCGAAAGCTGTGAAAAGCTCCTTCCCTGCCAGAGAAAACCAGCAGCCTGCCAGGCTTGGGCCATCACTTAGATGTGCTCCAAGTTAGAACAGAACTCTGCTTTTCTTGAGCCAGGAGGAAAGGGCCAAAGAAAACCCTAGTGGGACCCCCAGCCCCTCACTGCAGCCTACCCCTCTGCAGAGGGACAGTGACAGATCTAGTGACTCACCCTTCCCCAGGGAGCAGCCTGTGGAGGAAATGGCCCGGGAGTGCATGGGAGGAGCTCCGTATGGACGGACTTCAGGAAGGTCCTGGTCTCCAGGAAGGAAAAACAGAAGGACTGAAATCACCATAGTTGGCAACAGTGCTATCTCCAGGGTGTGTGGGTGCCTGGTGAGCGGCCGACAGAAGGACGGCGAGGGCCTCGGCTGCACTGGGAGCCCGCTTTCCTGGCCGCGCTGGGACGCCCCCTCTAGCTTGGTGGCGGGGACAAGGACAGACCCCCAGGGC
>NC_058416.1:26155597-26157674 GCF_002201575.2 Neomonachus schauinslandi | reverse complement strand
CTTTCCTGGCCGCGCTGGGACGCCCCCTCTAGCTTGGTGGCGGGGACGAGGACAGACCCCCAAGGGGCCTGCCTGCTTCTACAGGCACAAGATCGTGGGACCACCGGGTCTGGGGTGATTTGCTGATCACACCTGTGGACAGAATCATTTAGATTTCACTTGTCCCAAGGCTAACATTTCTAAGGACTTTCATTTTGGACTTCTTACCAAAAGAAAAGTCTGAGTCCTGATTCTTCTGTGTCTCAAACCCCATCTTTGCAGACAATAAAGTCTAAAGTAAAAATACAAACAAGGAAACAATGCAGACATTCAAAGTCATGCTCCCTTATCGCCGGAGCCCATGGAACCTCCGTCCCAGACCCTGGGAGACAAGTCTGTGTTGGCTCTCGCTGTTGGCAGGGCAAGACAGAAGAGCACAAGGCCAGCTGTGTGGGGCTCCCGAGACGCTCCGGGTGGTCAGCTTCTCATCCAAGACAGGAAAGTTCCAGGATGGAGCTCCTGGGAGGGGAGCACTCTGTCACCTTTCCTGGGGCACGAGGACGTGAGTGGACGTGGGGAGACAGATGCTGCGGTGCCCCGCACATGTCCGGAAAGGCACTCACCTCTTCCTGCGTCCGCACAGCCATTCCTTCTGCCACCTGAGGGCAGGTGCCGGGTGCCCTCAGGTGCCCAACACCGGGCTGGGCTCCGGGGGAGATGCAGAGAGCAAGGGGACGGTCCTTGCCCACGAGTGGCTCCCGAGGTCAGAGCAAGCAGAAACTTGAACAACCACCGCTCCGGCAACACGATGCAATACAGGCCCCAATGTTGTCCCTGGCCCTGGGCCGTGCTGTGGGAACAGCCCGCAGTTGCCCTGCCGCTGGGGTATCTGCTCCCCCACCTCCTTCAGGGGCTGTTCCGACTCCTCTGTGCTGGAGGCCTTCCCTGACCACGCCCCACTGCCCCCTGTCCTGTCCCCTGAGCCTGCTCTATGTTTCTTCAAAGCACGTATTCCCACCTCCTGGGCTCACACTGACTGATCATCTCGCCCAGAATGCCAGTTCCATGAAGGCAGAGACATGTTCGCAGCTTGGAGTCCACAGCTCCTGTGACAGGGCCTGGCACAGAAGCTGCCCAGTGCCTATTTGTTGGAAAGAAGGAAGCGGGGGGAGGGGAGGCGGGCAGGTGCCGTGACTCTTCAACCCTGGCAGATCCGAGAAGGGCTTCCAGGAGGAGGTGGCCGAGGGCCGGGTCTTCAAGCATGAGTGGGATTTCCCTGGGAGGAGAAGAGAGGCCAGGCAGTCAGGCAAAGGGAACGGCACCTCCAGAGTTAGGGAGACTGGAAGGAGCCAGAGGCCAAGCGCGAAGAGCTTGGAGCAGAGCTCCAGCAAGGGAGGCCACAGACATAGATGGGACAGCTCCCAAACAGTCCGGAGGGTCAGGGCCATGTCCTTGGGCTGTAGGGAATTGTCTAGAGCAGTTAAGCAGAAGACAAGGAAGGGCGGGGTGTGCTGGAACGGAGAGCTGGAGCCCGGGACGGGGACTTGTTGGCAAAGAACTACTTATTTAGCAGCTGTCAGCGGCAGCAGAGCGGGGGGACATTCAGGGGGCCGGGGGGTCCCGAGCAGAGAGGCATAGCCCAGGCAGAGCCTGGGAGGCTTCGTGGAGGAGACATGCTCTGTGCAGGCCTCCGGAGGCCCCCGGACCGCACCAGAAGGAAGGTGACCTCTGGCTCAGGTGGGTCCGGGTGCCCCTCGGTCAGCAGGGTGGGAGGAAGAACAAAAGGGCTGGAAGGAAGGCACCAGGGCAAGCTCTCAGCAGCCGACAGCCTCCCAGATGGGCATACTCACCCCACCCCGCCAAGACGGCTAACTCTTGCCAGGAAACCCCTGTGTAGACAGGCCCACACCCCAGCCAGCCTCCCCCTCCCTCCGCCTGGGCTGGCCTTGAGTAGCCTCTGCCCACCCCTTGCCTGGTGCCATCTCAAGGCTGGAGACTTGCCCCAGACACAACTCAGCCAACCACCCTGCTCCCGGGGCCCTCCTTGGCTCTGTCCCAGGCCAGGCGCTGCTCCCCACCCCACCCCCCCACCCCCACC
>NC_058416.1:26131506-26155197 GCF_002201575.2 Neomonachus schauinslandi | reverse complement strand
AGCGGAGCCTGGGGGAGAGGAGGCACAGGGGCTGGGTCTCCTCTTATCTTTTGTAGCTCCCTTAACTGTGTTGCTTTCTCCATCCCCTCCTTCCCACCCCCACACAGGAGAGCGGGGCAAGATGCACCCCGACATGGGCACCTCCCCCTCAAGACCCACCCACAGCCAACATCAGGCTCTGGAGGCCTTGCAGAACGACACAAACACTGACAATTAGCAAGTCCACAGACGTCACCCCACCCAACTTTGGGGAGTAGGGGAGACACATTATCTTATATATAGCACTGCTCCTTATAGCTCTAAAGTCACTTTTTGGTGCAAAAACATAAAAAATGTATTATGTATGACTTGATATCACATTTGTTATATTTAGATAATTTTTCAGAAAAGAAAACCAACAAAACCGCTCTGGGAAAAAGAAATTCTGTGTTCCCCCAAATTTCCAGGTTATTTTGGGTGCCTTCCTGGCTCTCCTCTGGCGAGCCGAGGGGTCGGGCCCCCTCTCCCAGCCCCAGGAGCCCGGCTCCGGGGGGAGGCGAGCGAGCAGCTCTTCCTTGGGCACACATGCCCCACCGAGGGGTGTCAGATTGATTAACTTCTTGACGGTAGAGAGCTCCCTAATGTTTTTCTTTGCAATGTCTCGGCTCTAAACGATCGTGACCCAAGGCAATTTACAGTTACTTCCATTTTTTGTAATGAAGTCTGATTTAATAGTCGGAATGGTTAATGGCCTCGTCTGTCACACATAATAAAACAGAGCCTAATTGTATTTTAAAAAGGCCCTTTTGGTATGAACAGAAGCAACAACTTGATTGCATTCTGAGAGAGGGTTTTGGTGTGTGCTAAGATGGCTTTTCCCAAGGGCACCAGACACGTCGCCCTGGGTTGCCATTCACCCTCCCTCCCCCTCCGCTCCCCTCACCCATAGGCCTTGCTTCTAAAGGAATTTCTCAATTCCCCCAGCCAGTTAAAACCCGGGGCCATCCTACCAGCCTCCTCAGGACGCCCGTCCTGGGCTCCCAGGGCCTTACACACCCTGCCACAATTATAGCCCTGCAGGCCCTCCCATGGAAGAAAATGGCCTGACACCCATTTTATACCTGGGAAAACTGAGGCTGGCTTGCCCGACTGGCCCCAAGCCCCAGGGCAGTGAGTCAGTGCCTCTGGTAGGCTCCGCCGTCAGCTCTGACCACCGACGCTCTCCCCCCACCGCCCCCCCAGCCAGACAGCCCGCTGGCTCTCCTCCCTGAGGCAGCGTGGGGCCCCTGTGAACCAGGGGGGCCCGTCCGCTCCGCATCCCTGTGGCTGACCCCCGAATGCAAAAGCCACAAGGACACAGAGGCAAAGAGAAGTGATTCACCCATAAGCACAGAGCTTGTTCAAAGGGACCTGAGGTGAAATTTGGGGTCCCTGAGCAAATAACACCCTTGCCTTTTGTATAAGGCTCCCTCCTTCCCGAGAGCCTGGAGCCGGGGGCTCACGCACCAGCCCACGGAGGCAGGTTGTCACAGGGAAGGGCCTGCACCATGCTGGGTGCACAGTGACCCTCTCCCCGGGACTGAGAGATAGCGAAAGGAGCACTGGACCCGGAGTCATGAGGCCACGTGACCGTGGGCGTGTGTTCCCTCCCCGAGGGCCAGCTTTCCCTCTGGAACACACAACCTTGCTCTTCACGCCTGCCCTTCCCTACCGCCCGGCCGCGGGGTCGTCCCCTCCAGGCCCCAGCCTTCAGTGGGAGCATGGCCAAGGGCGGATAAGGGTGCCAGGTGGGCCCACAGAGTCTGTCTGGAGCGACACCAGATTCCTGTGGAAGAAGAGCCCGGCCGAGGGGGCGGCTTGGTCTCACCGAGGCACGCACCCTGTGGTCCTGGAGATGGGGCCTGTCTGGACATTCCCATCCTGCGTCCTGTCGCCTCTCTTAAGTGCTGGTGCCCAAGTGGAGGCTGAGAAGGAGCGTGGAACATGTGGGCTCTTGTCCAGTGTCTTTGGCCAGAAGGGTGGGTGGCTGGGAGAGTCATCCGGGCAGGACCGCCGCTGTTCCCCAGGGCTGGCTGGGCAGAGGGCCTGAAGGCTGGTGCCAGAACCTGCAGATGTGTCTGCGGGCAGAGCCCATGGCTGCAGGCTCCCCTGATTCTCTAATAAGGGGGAGGGGGCCACAAGGATGGGGAGCCTTCTAGCCCCTTGCTGCTACTACGTACAGGGGGAAAAAAATGGGCTTGGAGTCGACCAGACTGGGTTCCCGCCTGCCCAGCTTCCAAAATGTGTGTTTGGACAGCCAGTGACCAGGACATGGAGGGGATAAGCAGACCACACAGGACCCTCCGCACCTAAGCAGAAAGCCCTATGGCTTAGGGGCAGGTAACAAACACTTGGGGGAAATGGGGAGGGAGCATGTACTCTCTCTCCCTCTCTCTCTCTCTCTCTCTCCAATCTTCAAGCTGAAAAGGACAAAACAAAAGTGAGTAGCAGAAATGGCTACAGCAAAGACTCTGCTGGAAAGAAAATTAAAATGAGCCCTTACGAAGAGAAAGCTTGATGACTCTCAATATTGCCAGAAGTTTCAACTGGGCACGGGGACAATTCTCCTCGGGGACATGAGAAGGAAAGATTTCCTCCCGATTGTCTCTGGCAGCCCTCCGGCAACTCTAAGTATAGTAAGGAACCTCAGGATGAATCTGGCATCTCCCTTCCTTCCCTCCTCACCCAGCCCCAGCCTCATGAAACACACCCGGTGTGTGTTGTCCTTGTCCCCTGCCCCCTGTAGCATGGCCCTCTAGGGAAGTCCCAGCGCTGGGTAAATCCAGCGTCCGTCCTGTCTGCTCCTACACTTAGCCAGGGAACAGAGCTGGAGAGAAGCACACAACCAGGCTAGATCAGTCAGCATAGGTCACGCTACGGTAACAAACAACCCCCAGACCTCAGGGCCTTGCCACTGCAAAGGCTCATTCTTCACTCCGAGAGAACAGGTACACTGCAGGTGGCTCTTCCCCGTCGCCCTCGCTCCGGCATCCAGGTTGATGGGGCGGCCTCTGTCTGGGACAGGGCCGGGCTTGAGGCAGACAGAGAAGAGAACATGGTGAACACACCTGATGTCACAGAACTTCTGCTTCCCCTCCCAGGTCCCTGATGAGTGCAAGTCTCCTGGCCAAGCCTGATGTCATCGGGGCAGGAAAATAGGAGTTCTCCCCCAGGGAGTGCTTGTGACTATTTTTGCAAAATAATACAGTCTAGCCCACGGTGGGAGAACAGTCGCACTTGCAAGGCAGGCCACGCACCTCGAATGGGCTCTGGTGCCTCCAACGGGCCTCCATCTGCCCTGTCCATTCGTCCCCCACGCCCCTAAATCTCTGTTGGATGCCTTTTGCATGCTTCTCAAATGCCCGAGCCCCCGCAACACACACAATCCCACTCTAGCTGATGACTGTCCTTAAATCGCAGAAGACACCTTTCAATGCTTTCAGCACCAAAGCGACCAACTTAAAGGCTCAAGCACGCGCTCCCCGCCTTCTCTCCCCTGTAGTCCTGAGCTCTCTGTGCGTCTATCCAGAGACTCTTCCACTGGGGCACCAGACTTCATCCCCTTCACCTCCTCCCGAACACCCTTCCGTCTCCCTGACACCCGCCCCCCAATATTTCCTTCTCCGCTGCATCATTCTCCTTAGACTCAAACATGCTGCTTCATCTCCATCTAAAAACACTCTCTTGACCCCACCCGCCCCCAGCTCCCACCTCACATCTGTTCCTTTTTATGGCAAAATTCCTACAAAATGTTGTTCTGCTCTGTCTCCAATTCCTCAGAGGCCCTTCTCTCTGGGCCCGCTCCACCACCCACAGAAACTGGTCTTCCTGGGCACCCAGCCCACTCCACATGGTTAATCCGATGGTCAGTCTGTCCTCCCCTTTCTCGGCCACCAGCAGCATTTGACACAGTCCTTCTGTCTTCCCTGAACCTTGCTCTCAGGGACAACGCTATTCCTTGCTTGTCCTATTCCACTGGTCACTTCCATTTGACCTCCTTACTAGTTTCAACTCATCTTTCTGACCCTTAAACTTCAGAGAATCCGGGACTTAATCCTCACCCCTCCTTTCCATCCACACCGGCTTCCTCCATGGGCTCACAGACACACCACCTGCAATCCTGATCGTGTCTCCATGGACATCCCTGGCCCCATCAGCACCCCTGAACTTCAGATTCATCTGTGCAGCTGCCTGATCAACAGCTCCATTTGGACACAATTAAACATGTCCAAAACCAAACTCTTGATTTTAACCCCAAACCCATTGTTCCCGCTCCTGCTGTTGACTTAACCGTTGTCTCGGTTATTGGCAGCTCCATTCTTCAAGTTATTCGGGTCAGAAATGACAAGCATTCCTTGACTCCACATCCTCTAACTGTGCTCCCTGCTCCTGTCCTTGTCCTCCTCCAGGAGGGAGTGATTCTTTAAGTCAAAGTTAAAGCAAGGCCTTCTCTTCTCAAAATCCCCCAAGGCTATCACCACAGAGTAAAACCAAGTGTACCCGCCATGACCAACAAAGGCCTGTGTGATCTGGTCCATTGCTCCTACCTCTCTGTCCCTCCAGGCCTGCACCTCAGCCATCCTGACATCCCAGAACTCACTAAGCAACTCCCACATGAGGCCTCTGCCTTGCTTTTCCCTCAGCCTAGAATGTTCTTCCCCCAGATATCCCCATGGCTTGCTTCCACGAGTCTCTGCCTAAATGCCTCTATATCAAAGAGGTCTTCCCCGATCATTCCATATAAAATAGGCTCCTCACAACTTCTGTCACTTTATAGTCCCCTGCCTGGCTTGATTTATTTTCATATCATTTATTACATGGGCCCCCCCTTTTTTTTTGGCCTCTCAACTCTCTCCCCAAAATAGAATGTAAATGCCAAAAGAGGAGGTTTTATTTGTTCTGTTCATTGATGTAGTTCCAGCCCCTAGAGCAGTGCTTGGCATGGAGTGGGCCCCCAATAAATATTTGTTGAATAAATGAATGTGTGAATGAATCCACGGGGAAGATGGCAGAGCACAGAGACAGGAAGCAACTCACTCCCTTGCCACTCAGGGCCTAGGCTATTTTGAGACTTCTTTTTTGTGAGACATTAAGCTTCTTTACTACTTAAGCTATTCTGAATGGGGTTTCTGTTCTTTTCAGTCAACAGCATCCTAACTGAACTGCTGCCACATAGACCACTGGACAGGGAGCAAGAGTTCACAGGACCCAGGCAGGAGAATCCTGTCAGCAGCCAAGCTGAGTACAAGTCCATCCATGGCAGCATGGGGTCAGGGAGCTGCCACTTCGGATATGGTTTTAGGGGCCTCTCCCCCAGCTTCACATCTAATATGGTGGGACAGTGCCTCAGACTCCAGCACTATGCTAGCAGGGCACTGCAAAAACCCACAATCACCCAGAGCTCTGGGACCCTGGGTAAGGAGCTTGGAGAGAGAAAAGGTCACACTAGAACTCTGGTACTTTCCCCCTTAACCCCACAGAGCAGCCCCCTCAGCTCTGGTCCATTCTACTGCAGGGACAGATCAATGTCAGCCTCCTTCCAGAGAGAGATGGAGAAAGAACCAAGTAGTAGTAGGCCATCTCTATGGGCCAAGCATCCTACATGCATTTTACTATTTGATCCTCACCTGAAAGGGGGCATAGAGCGTGGGTTATCTCCTGACACTATCCTTCCTTTCTGTACTGTTAAAATTCTCTTAAACTCACTCTGATCAGGCCTTCACCCCCAGCACCCCACCAAATAAACTCCTGTCGCATTTGTCAGTGGCCTCCAGGTTGCTAAACCCAGTGATGCCTTCTCAGTCCTCATCTAACTTGACCTCATAGCATCAGCAATATTTGACAGGTTGACCATTCACTTCCCCCAACACCACATTCACCTGCTCTTCCTGTTTCCTTTCAGGCAGTGTCCCATCATTCTCTTTTGCTGGTTCCTCTTCATTTTCCCAACCTCCGGAAAGAGGAGTACCCAGAAGCTCAGTCCTTGTATGTCCTCTCTCAATATTCATACCACTTCCTTGAAGATCACATCCATCCCATGACTTTATATTTATCTACTGTTATAGACTGAATGTTTGTGTCCCTCCCCACCACCCAAGTTCATGCTGAAGCTCTCATCCCCAGGTGTGGTGCTATGTGGAGGTGGGGACTTTGGGAGGTGATTAGGTAATGAGTGCGGAGCCTTCATGATGGGATTAGTGCCCTTATAAGAAGAGGAAGAGACCATGGCCCTCTCTCTTTCTGCCCTGTGAGGATATGACAAGAAGGTGGCCATCTGCAAGCCAGGATGAGAGCTCTTACCAGAACCTAACCCTGTGGGCACCTTGATTTTGGACTTCTTAGCCTCCAGAACTATGAGAAATAAATTCCTGTTGTTTAAGCCACCCAAACTATAGTATTTTGTTATGGCAGCCCCACAAAGACACCTGCATACTTACCCATCCAGTGTTCTTCATCCCTTTCTACATGGTATCATTTCCATTCTGATATCATTTCCTCTCAGCCTGAAGAACCTCCTTGACTATCTTTCCTTGTGTGGGTCTTGCTAGCAACAAAGTCTCTCAGCTTTTGTTTATAGGAAAATGCCTTTATTTCATATTCATTTTTGAGAAATAGTTTTGCAGGATATAGAATTCTAGATTGACAGGATTTTTTCTTTCAGGGCTTTCAAGATTCTTTCATTGTCTAGTAACTTATTTTTCTGATGAGGAGTCAGTCATCATTCCTACTGTGGTGTGTCTTTTTTTTCTCTTGCTATTTTTAAGAATTTTCCCCCTCATCTTTGGTATGCTCGTTTAGCAGTTTAACATGTGTATCTAGTACTTTTTAAAAATATTTATCTTGCTTAGGATTCATTGATATTCATGGATTTGTGGGTTGCTGCTTTTGAGGAAACTTGGAAAATGTGGACTACTATTTCTTCAAATAATTTTCTGTCCTATTCTCTCTTCTGGAATTCCAGCTACTTGAAAGGCACACTTTTTGATACAGGTCACTGAAGCTCTATTCATTTTTTTTTCAATATCTTTTTCTCTGTGTGCTTCATTTGGATATTGACTGGTCTTCAAGTACATGGTTGAATCCAATCTTCTAAATTTTTGATTGCATATATTGTATAATCCAGTTCCAGGGTTTCCATTTGGTTCTTTTTTAGAATTTTCATATTTCTCCTGCAATTTCCCATCTCATTACCAACTAATCCATTATTCCTATTGGTTCTTCAAAAAACTTATCACATTTATCTTAGAGTCCTTATCTGCTGATTTCAACACCTGTGTTATATCTGTGTCTGCTTCTGTCGACTGATTTTTCTTTGACTATTGGCTACACCTTTCTATTTTTAAAAATTCCTTGTAATTCTGGTTTGTATGTTGGACATTATGAATGATTTATTGTAAGGCTCTAGATTCGGTTATCTTCCTCTGAAGAGTGTTGTGTGCTATTCTAACAAGCTGTTAAATTACTGGCACATCATCTTAATCCTGAGATGGCTTAACTTTAGGATCTGTTATGGTGGGTTTATATCAGTTTTGTCCTTAGTTGTAGAGTGAATCCCTTAGTCCTGGGATATAGCTTTACTTCTAAAGTGTGGGCTTTCTGGAGTTTCCATGGAAAGTCTGAAACCAAAACCCCAGTAACTTGAGTGCAATGGGAAGCTGAAATTTCTGCTCAGTTCTTTCAGCCTTCCAGTTGTTGATTTCCTTGAGGCACCCTGGGGTTTTGAGCCCCACAAACACAGTTAAGGAGTCAGGCAAGGATTTGAGAAGAGTCTATATACAGATTATAGGGCTCCCTGCCCTATGACTCCCCCTTTCCTCCTCAATTTCCAGCTTCTCTAAAAGCCGTAGCTCAGTAAGAACTCTGCTTGAGTTCTTTCACTGTGCATTGTGTGGGCCAGTGAGTACCCTCCGCAAAACATTTGCATAAACGTGGGTCTCATTCAGTGTGTTCCCTTCTCTCAAGGACCGAATCTCCTCTAGTAGCTGTTTGCATTAGGTCACTCTCCCAATGCCTCCAGAGTTATCATTATCATCAGCACAAGAGTTAGTCTGCTACAGACTACATTACCAGAGGCTGGAGGTTCAATCTCTTGGCTTTAGATACTAGCTATTATCTGACAACTCTCAAATTTATATCTATACCCTTGATATCCAGACTTGTATATTCAGCAGCTTCTATAATGTCAAATAGGAATTTCAAACTATACATGAACATAAGTAATCCCTTGATCATTTCCCTCACAAAATTACTCCATCTATAGTCTTCCCCCATCTCAGTAAATGGTACCTCCATCCTTCAAAGCAAACTTTGGAGACATCTATGTTCCTCTTTTTTCCTCACATTCCACAGCCAATCCATCAGCAAATTCTTAAATGCATATCCAGAATGAAATAAAATACCTGAGATTTGCATAAAAATAAAATGGAAAGGGAAAGGGGGTAAGAGTATAAATGAAACAAAATCAGCCACGAGATGGTAGTTGTTGCAGCTGGTTGATGGGTATATGGTTACTTGTTATTCTAGTTTATTGTATAAATGTTTGAAATATCATATATATAATCAAACCACTTCTCACCACCTCTATCTTTACCACCCTGGTCCAAGTCCTCACCATCTCCTGCCTGGATTATTTCATATGGCTTCTATCCTTGCCTCCATACAGATATGTCACTCTCAACTCAAAACCCATCAATGGCTTTCAGGCTATTTACTTTTTAAAAAACCCATGAAGACCTTAGAATAGTCTACAAGGCTCTTTGTTACCTCTCTGTGTTTATCTTACTCTTCTACCTTCTTGTGATAATTAGTTTGTAGAATGTCTCCAAATTTGAGTTTTTCAACTGTTTATCATGCTTAGATTCAGGTTATGTATTTTGGCAGAGAGCTGGTGGTGGCCGAGCCTGGGTGGCAATGTGAAAAGTCATGTGTCCTCCATGGCCCTTTGAACCCCTTGTGCTCCAGAACTTCTGTGTGCTACTTTCTCTCAAGAAGGTGTCTGAAGAAGAAACCATGAATCCATCCCAGTAAAAATGCCTTTGTCAGGCCCAGAGAGGGGAAGGGTCTTGCCAAGACCAAATAGCTATCGGTGACAAGTGGGTATGAGACCTTAGGTATCCTGGGTTCCAGCCCAGTGCTGACTCATTTCTAGTTATTACGGTCTTGAAACCAAATCCCATCTGCTTCCTGTCCCACTCTCCAGGACTTTACCCTCCCACCGGCCCCACCTGTTAATCCACAGGGAGCGGCAACACACGTTCCATGACCTCTAGGGTCTTTTCTCTCTTTAGCCTTCCTTCTTGCCTGCTTTCTGCCCCTGCTGTGAAACTCAATTATCCCACCCCTTCTTCTCTGAGATCCCCCTACAAATATGCACACACATGCGCGCACGCGCGCGCTCACACACACAGCACTAATATTCAAGCTCTCTCCAGGACCACCACCACAGTGCCTCCACCCATAGGACCTCCCAGGGCGACCCGTTAGACCCCTAGCCTCTCTCTCATACACTCACCTACATCCTTTTCCACCCATCAGGCTCAAAAGTTGCCCATCCTATGTCCCCATTACTGTGAGTCCTTTTTGCTAACGGATCTAATTATAACAACTCCAGCTTGCCTTGGTAATGGGGTGTTTGTTTCATCACTGCCCTGGGTGAGAAGCGTAAGGGGCAGGCTTTTCAAGCTGTCCCTTTCACATCCACTGAGCACAGGTGCGAGGGCACTCCCTACCACCCCACCACTGCCCCTTAAGACTCCCAGGAGGGGACCCGGGTCTCTAGACCCTATGCTAGTTTGATGCTCCCTATCCTACTCATTCTTACTCTAATATTAAACTAAGAAGTCCATGGATGAATCCTACCTTGGCCCATAAATATCTGCATGTGAACCAGAGACTTTGGGAGCCACTAACAAGAATGACTAATTATGGGAATGACAGTCACTTGGCAGGCAGACAGGAGTGTTTTTCCTGGGAAAGGCTTTCACCTAATTCCAAGGATATCAAACACATCTCTCCACTCTTTTCCTGGAATGTTGCTGGCTAGAGGGGTCTTGGGGCTTAGGTAAGATTTTGTACTCTGGGAATCTTCTAGTATAGATTCTGTCTTGCTCATGCATGGACAACCTCTCAATCCCATGACACCATGTACTTCGACCTCATGACACCATGAAGAAAAGTAGAATGAACAGACCTCAGTGCGGGCGAATAAGAAGCCACAGACCTCAAGGTGGAAATAACTCGCTGTGTGCTCACAGGGGCTTGGGCTCTGAGCTCTAAAGTCTCCTTCCTTTGTTCAGTGTGTTATACAGTATGGCCACAAAGTAACACAGGCAACTATACCGAACTAAAGTCTTTATTAATAATTCAACACATGATATGTTCAATGACATTCCATGACATGTTTTAATGTGCTGTTCTTCATTAGCAATGCACAGTTCAATGTGCTGTGCAAAATCACAACCAACACCCTGCTCTAATGCAACATTCCCATCCACCCTTCCCAGTGTGTTCGTGACATATTGCCTCAGATAGTTTGTATCTCTGATTTTTCCTGAATAAATCTGTGGCTATAGCATACCCCAAAAGAGGCAGTCTCAAGAGGGCTCAATTTGGAAAAATAAATGAATGAATGAACAAATAAATAGGTGACATTATCTACATTTTCCAGCTTGATGGCCCCTTTCTAGTCTCTAAAGCACTTGTGCAATCATTGTCCGTTATTCTTGGTGTTTCTCTTCCATCAGCTATAGCCTGAGAAGAGAACCCAAGACTCACCATAGAAAGTGCCCCAAATACAACAGCCCGAAGTGCTGCTCTGTCCGAAAAGAGTAGAAACCATGCAGATGTTGCTTCTTCCTCCTCTCTACAAAGCCGTGTCCATCCTCCACCCTGAACTTGAGGCTGTTTTGATCACCAGCTAGCCGCATGTCTCCAAGGGAGATGAAACTGTAGAGCAGGGGAGGCTAGGGGAGCAGTGGGCAGGACTAAGGAGATGGGGAAGGGGTTCCTACAGGAAGACAGCTGGGAAAACACACCTTTTGACCCTCCACCCTTCCCATCAAACAGGGGCCAAATCCCCCAGATGGTAGTGAAGGGGCTGAGCAGAGCCAGGAACCTTCTAGTTCAAATCCCAGGTCTGTCACTCAAAACCAGGTGACTTTGGGCAGTTACTTGACCTGGATGAGCATCTGTTTCCACACAGCTCCGCAGAGATACAAATTAGAAGACAGCCTCTGCCCTCATGGAGCACAGGCAGTGTGACTTGAGTAAAAGTTCTTAAATCAATGGATCTCTTATTTTCCCATGAGAGATGCCCCTCAAAGTAGAGACAGGCAATGCAGTGTCAGGATTGAGAGCTCAAGCTCTGACATCCAAAAGTCCTGGATTCAAATCCCCACTCCACCATTTACCAGCTGAGTGGCCCTGGGCAAGATGCTTGATCAGTGTGTGACTCAGTTTCCCCTTCTGTGAAGTGGGGACATTACTAGGAGTGTTGTAAGGACTAAGGGAAATCATGTAGGCAAAGCCCTTAGTACAGTGCCTGGCACACTGGCTACACCTAAGACTTATCTACATATCCCAGTGAGCCTTGCTCTCTGAACTTCTCTTTAAAGAATGGATATCAGAATCAATTTACAAACCACAAGGAAAAACAGTTTCATTGCCTCAGTTCCACCTTCACTGCTAACACCAAACAGCACCTTATATGGTAATCAACCCAGTCATTTGTGGCTGCTTCCAACAGTCTGCTGCTGGCCCAGCCCATGTGAAGAACGACTAAAGGTGTCAACGACAAGGCCTGAGGAAGAGTTCTCAGTAATGTTCTCAACGCTAGCATCACTCCACAGTACCAAGTACTGTCCTCTGGCTCCTCTGCGGGAGACGGTGGTCAGTGGGGTGGAGAGGCTCTGCACGGTCATGGAAATAGGCAGACTCTACGCTGCAGGCTCATGACTTCTGCTGTCTAATTTCCCTAGTCGTCCCTCTACCCCCGCCCTCCCTTAAAGCCTATGGCAGATGTCAGTTTGGTGGTAAGGGGATGTCACAGTGTTCCAGCCCAGAGGTCGGCAGGGCCAGTGGGGGTGGGGCGGCACTGTATTATCCCTCCAGTCTGGAAATCGAACCGGGCAGAGGGTGAGAAAAGCCGCAGGGGATGGTAAGTGAGCCTAGCCGGTCTAGCTTGGTGCACTCATGAAGAACGGCCCACCCCTGGCCCCCTTCCCCAGGGAGCTAAAGAGGATCCAGAACCAGAAAGACAATTCAGCACTCTTGTGTCTGTGCCAGGTCTCCCAGACTCCTCTTCCCTCCAGGTCAGAGCTCAAGAGCAGGGCAGTGACTCCAATCTTTTAAGAGCTTTGTTGGATGGCGTCCAATGTTCAGCCTTGTCTGGCTGTAATTCTCTTTAAATCTTCTGAGGTTTCCCCATTACTGAGCACTCCCCTGACCCTCTCCTTGCCTGATGATTAAGCATGAAGGGAGATGTTATTTTTTTTTTCCCCCCACCACCTACCTGTTATTTGGGTGGAGATTTCTTAATTCTTCAGCCCAAGAGAACAAGCTACCTACTTCCTTTTGACTCACGGTCTGAGACATACTTGGACGTGGAGTGGAGCAGACTTGCTACAGAAAACCTTTTAAAGAGAAGACTGAGTATAATTTAAATGTGTAATAGATTTCTATCCCATTTGCCAAAAGCCATCCTAAAAGGGCTGATACAGTCTGTTAGACGCTGCTAATTATACAGTGGAAACACATACCCTTGTAGACATGAAGTCAGAGGGCTCCTGCCATCCCGACCTCCTAGACCAGTTCCCCTGAGCAGGGTCACAGAGAGGCCACTGCAAAATACCCCTGGCCAGGTAAACAGGGCCTATGGGATGGCCTATCATCCTGGAAAGAGGTTACCTGACCCAGGAATACCAGGAACCAAGCATATTCCAAACTGTATACTCATGAAAAGAAACCAAGTGGCCAACCATTCAAGCCCTGTCCCTCCCTGTTCATTCCAGAAGCTCTTGGGCTTTCTCCTTTTCCCCTCCTCCCTCTTCTCTACCACTCACCCCTGCACCCAACTTCCTCCATGCTCACATTCCCACCGTGCCTCTGCTCAGGCTGTGTTGTCAGAGTCAAATGCTACCTCTCTCTGCCCACCTTGGCTTGACTTAATTTCTCCGGCTGGAACCCTCTGGCACTTTGTGCCACAGGCTCTGCTTTCAATCTTCTGATTCCACACGGCTTTATAACCTAAGTGGTTATATCCATGACACCTATCAAGGTCCTCCCAAGCAGGTAGTGCCTTTCTCTAACAGTACCCAGAGTGCTAGGCCCAAAATCAGTGCTTAAAAATGCTGGTTGACCCACCAATATATGTGATTTAGAAATATAAATAATAGGGGCGCCTGGATGGCTCAGTTGGTTGAGCATCCGACTCTTGGTTTTGGTTCAGGTCATGATCTCAGGGTCGTGAGATGGAGCCTGGAATCGGCTCCGTGCTCAGCTTGGAGTCGGCTTGAGATTCTCGGCCTCGCCCTCTCCCTTGGCCCCTCCTCCCACTCACCCGCATGTTTTCTCCACCCCCGCTAAAATAAATAAATAAATAAAATCTTAAAAGAAAGAAATGGAAATAATATACCCCATGCATCAGCAAGGGCAGCCATTGGGCTAACCCTTGAGGCTCTCACACCGTCATCTGTGCTCGGCATCATCTCCCTTGCAGGTGATCTGGGGGAGGCAAATCTTGGTTTTCCTATGCTGAGACAACGTCTGTGCCGCCTTGTTCTCTAAAGACAGTAACTATTGACCCAGAGGTTTTTCTGTTAGGATGAGCACTACCATCCTCCAAGGATCGTTGCACCAAGGGGCGCTCGTTAGGACCCCTGTGCAGTGTCTAGAGCTTCAAGTGAGACCAGTCTAACCTCTAGCCCCCAGACCCAAATGTACAACAAAGAAGGTAAGAACTAGTTGCTGTCTGCCTGACTTTCAGGGGCAGGGTGAGAACCACAGAGCTCACGGCTGCCCACGTGGGAAAGCCTACACTGCTGACAGGAGCTGTCTCTGAAATCCGCAGGAGTGCTTCTGCACCCTGCACCGGGCCACTTCCCTTCCAGGCGCTAAACTGGGTTGGTCCCCAGTCCTGCCTCTCCCCACTGCTCCCACCCCAAATGCACATTTTAAGGCTTGCCAGAAGATCACAAAACAGAGACTGAGAGTGGCTGATCAAGACCGGATCTTGTGGAAGGCAAAAAGAAGGTGGTGTTGGCGGGGGGCGGGGGAAGCACACCGAACATTTCAAGGAAAACAACTTAAAAATTAATGGGCTCTCAGGAAAGGAAGGCATCGCAAGAAAGTCAATCGGGCTAGGTTTTCTGAGCACCTGTCAGTCGATCAAAGACATTCACTGGCTGCCTGCTATGCATAAGGCACTGCCGGAAATGCTGAAGTGGACGCAGAGATGGAGCATATATATAAAAAAGAAATGTTTGGGAAAAACTGATCTTAGCCTCTGCCCTTCAGGAGCTTTAACTCAGGTGGAGGCATCAAATCTAAGCCGCTCTTCCCGAAGGCCCCTATACTTACCCACTCGCCGCCCGGGATCCTTTCTCACATGCCCAGGCCAGCGTCTCCCAGGGCCCCCCGTCGCCCAGGGCTCCCTGGCGAGTGTCCGCGCACGCGTCCCGTGAGCATCTGAGCGCGCGGCCCGTGACTGCTCTGGGGGCAGGTCATTTCCAACAGCGATGGTTAGGGGAGACTTCACAGAGGAGATCAAATTTAAATGCGGGTCTTGGAGAACAGGTAAATTTGGAAGGCCGGAGAGCTTTCCAAGGCAGAAAGGAGCTCACGATTTCGCTATATGTTAGGCGCAGATAGGCCTATTTAGAATGTGATAAATGCTCTCTCACCGGGATAAACAGATTCTGAAGGAAGTGCTGGGAAGGGGCCTCGAAGTGAGGGAAGAGCCGGCAAAGGTCCGTGGTGGGGGTGACATCGGAACCGGGCCTTAAGGAACGACCAGTGTCACGGCAAGCTGTCAGGGGAAGGACTTTCAAGGTACTAAGGCCAGAACAGGCAAACACGGAGGCTGGAAAGAGCAAGTCCGGGGCAAGAGTGTCTACGTGGGGCCAATACTTTGATAATATTAAAGACCCCATGTTCCTTGTAGATGTCTCTACCCACCGCCCCCAGTCCGTCCCCTAAAGCTAGGCCATGAAGATTAGTAATGGCATGAAAGGAAAGGAGGTATAGTAGGGTAAGAACAGTCACTATTTAGCTGTGACCCTCAGAGTCTTTTATTATTTTACTATTCTTTGGCATCTCTAGGAAGATGATAAGGAGTCTTGAAAGTCAGGTTTTACTGAGAATGAAAAGGGAGTTTTACATTTTAAGAGCCCCATTCACATACTAAATGTAAAGCTTGGATGGCTGAATGTGCAGTTTGTCTCTAAGCTGTAGACAGAGGGAACTTAGCCTATGATAAAAGCAGAGCCCCTTCGTTAGGGAGAGAGTAGAATGACTCCTAAGACAGGGAGAGAGACTCGGAAAGGAAGAGTAGGTTGTTAAGTTAGGACACCTGTGACTGCACCTGCATTCCTGAGGCCAAACCTGGAGTATGCAGTGGGGGGCGGGGAGGGGGGCATGGGTAGGGATGGAGAGTGAGACAGAAGTTGCACACTGGGGTCATGGATTGCTTTCCTAGGCACTCCCAGTATGGCACAAAGACACTAGCTCAGCACTGGTAGAAGGGATTGTCTAATTAGTCTGAGAAAATACTGTTGGCTTCCCCAAGCTTGAGCAAGATGTTCAGGATGTTCCAAAGTTCCAACCTCCTTCCCCACCCCTGCCCCCAGGGGCCACACTGATAAATGGTCCTAACGTTGGAAAATGGAGGCCGTCAAAAGTGGAGACCTCAAGACCAAAGGTGATGGCAGAGTTGTGATCAGCGGCAGAACACGCCAAGATGTATGTGAGCAAAAGTCAAGGAGTCACCGACGTCAACCAGGAGATTCAGCAAGGACAGAGCCCGATGACAGAGACTGCAGCAAGACTGTCCAAGGACCTGAGCCCAAGCATTGGAGAACCCACTTCCCATAATCTCTACCCTCCCATCTGTCAGATGCCATCTCACAGAGGAAAAGAGGAAGAGGCTCCGAGAAGCTGAGCATTTATTCAAAAGAGGCAGTCTGAAGCCCAAGACAGACTAAGAGAATGAGTTATCTTTGGTTTGCAAGTTTAAGGCCATCCACTTCTTCCCACCCCCTCCCAAAGCTTGATGGTGCTCATGAGAGATTTTAAATTAGTGGCATGAAATGAAAAAACTGCAACTTTGTTTGCACAGTCTGAGTCTTAACGTGTGGGAGGTGGGAAAGGGAGCAAGGTCTGAAAACCCACAGGGAACACGGTCTCATGCAGTGGTTTGCTGGCTGACAATCACTTGGAGCTTTCTAAAAATGCAGATCCCACTGTCTCAATTCCAGACCTGCACAGCCAGCCAGAATCCTGTAGGGGAGGCCAGGGAGGCTGCATTTTAACAGCTCTCCTGTGACTCCAATATGGAAAGCACAGTGAAGGAACCAGCCTGGGACAGAGCATCTCTTCCTCTGACTCTGAGGGAAAACAAGGGCAAACCACAGCAAGCGGAGGTGAGTGCAGTAAGGGGGGGGGGGGGAGGAGGGAAGGAAAGGGAGCCAGCTGGGATGAACTGGTCTCAACCCATTGGATCGCACACAGAAGAGACAGGAAGTAGTTATGCAGGTTGCGAAGGAACTTTGTTTTCATTTTCCTGTTGTTTTGAAGTGAGAGTCACGGAGGCTGTGTAGGCTGTGGGGACAGGCAATGGCAGGGAGAATGAAAATCTGAGAAGGAATGTCTGATCGGCAGTGATCTAGAGAAGCCTTGCAGAACTAACTAGGGCTCCGAGCACATGGCTTAGCCCCGACATGACACCTTTTGCTCTGCCACCAGGCTGAGTAGGGGAGCAGGAAATGGTGGTGAGGAGGATGGGATTGGAGAGTCACTATGGGAATAGCAGGGGGTCACCTAGGGGATGGTAAAGACCCAGGTCACAGGGGGGCTTCTCAGAACCTGGAGATAAGTTCAGCTTCCTTGGAAAATGTTAGCTCCCATTCCACATTTAGTACTAAGATAAAAATACCAAAAGGCATTCTTCAGGGAGGACAGTAGAGATGGGCTGGAATGGAAGGAAATTTAATTTCTTCTTTAACTGTACCTATGGATTATTTAGAAGTTTTGGTTTTTGTGAAAAAATGTTCTTATATAACCATGTAGCTTAAAAAAAAATACCCAAAGCATATCATCACATTTTGGAATTATATGTGGAATGTATAATACTTCTGGGTAATACATTTTATAGGTTGGAAAAAAGAAGACAGATCTTGACTAAGTGCCTAACAATTTATCAAAATGTTACAAGGAAGTAATCACAAATGTTTTAATATAATATTACTATCTGATCAACTTGGCATCTTTAATACTCCGTATGTCCACTACACTTTCTATACTCATTGTATCTGAACACTTAATGCTAGCTGATCAATAAATCCTTTGGTTCCATTGTACACTTTTATTTTAGAATACTTAGACAAGACAAAGGAATGTTTTCTTCCAAATACAGTAATCAAAATATATACTCAATTTAGGTACATTAAAAAAAAATCATGCATGAAAAGATGTCTAAAATTTTTATATTTAATTTCAAACTCCAAATTTTTTTTTAGGACGCCTGGGTGGCTCAGTCAGTTGGGCATCTAACTCTTGATTTTGGCTCAGGTCATGATCTCAGGGTAGTGGGATCAAGCCCAGTGTTGAGCCCTGAGTCGGGCTCCATGTTCAGCGGGGAGTCTGCTTAAGATTTTCTCTCCCTCTGCCCCTCCCCACGTGCTTGCTGTCTCTCTCTCAAATGAATAAATCTTTAAAACAACAACAAAGAAACCAAAAAACAAGCTCCAAATTTTTTTTTAAAGACTTATTCATTTGAGAGAGAGAGCACGTGTGCTTGTGGGGCAGGGAGAGGGGCAGAGGGAGAGAATCTTCAAGCAGATGCCTCACTGAGCTCAGAGCCGAATGCAGGGCTCGATCTCACAACCCATGAGATCATAACCTGAGCCAAAACCATGGGTCGGATGCTTTATCGACTGAGCCACCCAGGCGCTCCACAAACCCCAATTTTTAAGTGGACCAACACAGATCTTTTGTGTTCCTCAAAGCCAGTAAAAAGAAATTATATTACATGTCCATTATGGCTTGCTGAATGGATTAATGTGTTTTAGAGATTTTTTCTTATGATTTCTAATAGCTTTCTCTAATTGAATGTGCTGTTAGAGAAGCTTCAAACACTTCCTATTAAATATATCTACACATCCGAAGAGTGGAAAAAATATACACCAGTGTTTTTCCTGATTGTTATAATCTGGATTTTTTTTTTTTTTTGGTGGTCTTTTTGTATTTCACAAAAATATTGGGTGTATTAGGGGAAAAAAAAGATTTAAAAAAGCCCCCTTCACCGGGTTGCCAGCAAGACTACAAAATACCTTTGTGTATTTACATGAATGTGATAATCAAAAGGACTCCTGTGACCATTAAAGAGGAGTGTGGGGAAGGGGAGCCCATTTAAACATGTATTCAAGGAGAAATATTCAGTGCTCTGAAAAATGTAAATAAATGTTGGGCACAAAAATGCTGAAGGCTGAGGTCAACTCCACTTTCTCGGGCTACCAAGCATAGCCATACCACCAAAGAGATGCTCACTTCCTAACTTCCTCCATAGCAGAGACTCAGACTCTCCAGACTATTCTTGATTCGTAATAAAAAAATGTAAGATGGAAACAGGGCACGGATAATTGCAGTGTTTCCTTCTTAAAAATCTGTGTCAGAGTTACAACATACTGTGATCGTTGCTGGTGCATGATCATTGGTGAAGCTACCCTAAAGCACTCCCCGCTCCCAAAGACGGCCACCACGGAGTACAGCAGGTGTATAGATACCATCTTTGCACTGAAGAAGTCCCAGAAATGTTCTGGAAGTGGTACTAATGAACGTAAATGCTTATCATGAAAATTTTCTCTGAAGTGAATGCTTCCTTTTACCTCATTTATGAGGTGGACTCTTCACATGCGAGGCTGAGCTTAGTGGGTGTTAATTCCAGTCATGGGATAGTGGCAGGAGCAACCCCAATGATCAACCTAGAGCAGACAGAAAATATACTCGTTTGGTTTTAACTCACCTTCATGGTGTATGTTAAAATAGGCTTCTACTGAACGCTCCAGAAATTAAAAAACAAAAAAACAAAAAACACTTGAACCAAGTAGACCCCGGCTTGGGATCTGTTCAGCGTCTCCACACTTCTCTTCCCTGGCAAACAGGTTCACCGGTGGGACGACACAAAGCCCGGGTGTGGTGGATGGAGTGCACGGAGAGCCCCCATTCTTCATCCTTCTGTGTCACCGGCCCTTGGCCACTCCACTCCGCGGCCTAGGCCTGCGGCTTGCTTCTGGGGGGTGCCGGTCAGCAGGCAGCACGCAGACTCGCAAGGGGCTGTGGGCTAGCGGATGGAGGACGAGAGGGACGTGGAAGAGGGCTGAGTCACTCCAGGCAAGGCCAGCTCCAAGGTGAGCCGGGCAGGACAGGAAGGTCTGCCCAGAGCCACCCGGCCCAAATCACGGACCGGACTTCCGAAGTAAACGTCTACTGTTGCATGTTGTCCTGCATTACTTTAGGGGCAACAGAGAATTGCTACAGTAGGTTTTCACTGGACACCTCAGAGTGTGACATCTGTTGCAACTTTCCTGCGAGAGAGGAGCTGGTGGTGAAGGCCTCACAGTTCCCTGCTCCTCCCTCTGGCAGGCCCTGCAGATTCAGTCATCTGCGCCCGAGCACCGACTTCGTGCTGAGGGCTCCTGTTTAATCCTCACAGCCGCCCTCAAAAGTCACTTCCTCATTTCGGGGGATCTGAGGAAATGAGGAACTGGAGGCAGTCTGATGGCATGGTTTATCTAAAGTCACCATCCCCTGGCAGAATCAGGGCCCAAACCCAAGACCTCGGATTCCGAGTTAGTTGCATTTTCCATGACGTCAGAAATGATAACCAAGGCTTCAAACCAGCAGAATGTTATTCTGTCCAAAGTCATTAAAGACAGAAAAAGTTTGTTTAAAGAACACAGCGGGGGTTTTTATTCCATCATCCAAGATAACTGAAGTATTTGACCGTGACAGGGCGGTCTCCTTCAAGCATTCCACCCTTACTTAGCATTCCTGTGGCTTAAATGACCCTCAGGATACTGCTATTCCCAGCTGAGAAACACCCAGACCACCTGAATTATACAGATCCTCTATTTCCCGCTGTTATCTTAAAGGATTTTATGTTCAACACCCCTCTTCAGCCAATCACTAAATCTGTAAATTGTAAATTTGAAGATCAGTTGTTTCTTGGCGGTAGTACTGATTAGGAAAAAAGCACACCCACGGGCAAATGTTAAATGAGGGAATGCTGGACACACAAAATAGGTACCAATTTTCACAGGTGATCTTTTAAAGAACGTAGTAACCACCCAGATTCTTAGACCTCTCTCCCGTTTGTGATTTCAGTTCTTAAAAAATATAGGAACAAATCAACGAAATATTCTGAGAGAAGGCAGTTTTTTCTAAGGGTTTACGTGCAGGGATTATAGGGGTAGAGCAGAAAAGGGGGAAACAGGACACAGAGGAGAGAATGAAGCTGACATTTGGCAGATGAAAATCACACCACGAGAGGTCATACAGACATTGCTAGAAACTCCAAATTTAGTTTGCCAAATCTCACTTGGTTTTATTAATGTGTTCGATTTTATATTTATGTAAAATTTAAGCACCTGGATACTGAAATGATAAAAGACAAGAAAATAATGCTTTAGTTAATAAAATAGTTTAGCTCTTTAGAGTATAACAGTTTGTCAGTGGTTCTCATTTAGAGTTTAAAAACTGAATTTCCCCTGCCTCATACTTCTTTATGCAAGTTACTTGCAGTGGAAAAGTCCCTTTTGACAACTTCAGAGCATAGGAAGAAACCACGGCGGTTTGCAGGCCACTAATTCTGTTACAGATGAAAGCATTCAATTATCTCTATAAAATTCAATTCCTTAGAAAATGTGTTTGTGATTGACTAAATACGTTTTTAAAATGTGGTGCTACCACACACTATTATTCAAGATCTTGACTTAAAAGTTGGGACAATGTAGTTTGTGGTTCTTGGGTAAAACAAAGACAACAAATCTGTTTTTTTCAAGATAAATATTTTCAATATAAAAAGGCAACCTAGAATACTTTTATTCCAGATGTTAAGCTAGGCTCGTTTAAATCTTACTTTTTCCCACTGCAGTCCAAACAGAAAAGCTTCAATCATTTCAAAGTGGGTCATCATTTGCATTAAAATTTTATTTATATGGCATTTATATTTAAAAGTGGGATCAAGTCTAGTTTAGAGATAAGGTGTCTCATGAATAAAACTTGAACAAGATTTAAAATTGGAGTAAATTCTAGCTGTTCAAGATAGGTGGTCTCAATGGAGAATCACTGTTGGGAAGTGGTTAAGGCCTCTGATGATTGCCACTTCTCATCAGAAAAATCTACATATACACAAAATCCTGCATAAAATTCCAAAGGGTTCTCTAGATTAATAATCTCTAGCTGTACGTGAGCAAAAAGCTGTTTCAATCAATACACACACACACACACACACACACACACACATATGTGTTTCAACACCCCATGCCAAACAAGCATCCCCTCTTTGGCTGGGGCCATGGCCAGGACTCTCCCATCCTTTGCCCCAGACGGCCTGCCAGGTGGCACAATCTCACTGTCGATGATAAAACTCAAGGTGCTGTACAGCTACCTCTGGCTTTTACCTCCTGGAGACCCAGGCTCTATTATTAGGTGTGGGCTAGCAGCTACCTAGCTTGTGGCTGTCCATTTTCTGCTCACCGTACACAGCAGTAGCTCAGCGGGGTCGTCCGGCTTTGGTGCACATTCAAAGCCACAAGCATGTTTGGCTCCAAGAGTTCTCGAGTCCTCTCCATCCGTCCACATTCAATGTATTCTTGAATACCGTGCTTCGATGGGATTTTGTCCATCCTCTTACTGCACATTATTCAGAAGCACCTCCTTCCTCGGTGATCATCCTTCCTAAAGGGCTTTAAACATTTTTTAAGCAATCTTACTTCCTCTTAGCAATAAGGTAGGTGCAGAGGCAGCTGACAAAACTACTGAAGACAGAAGGTAAATGTGGTGGTCAGTCCCTATCTCAAACTCCATCTATCCCATAACCGATCATAAGGTCACGTAGTTCACCCTGGAGCACAGAACGCATTCTTGCTGCTTCCTAAAGGCAGGCTTAGTCTGTTGTGGCTTATCCCTGAACTTGTTACCCAGATGTGATTCAATGTTCTTGCCTTCTAGTATTGTGGTTGATTTTAAAAATGTAATTGTCTTCCTATGTGCAAACCAGCATGACATTTGCTTTTTTACAAAATAACCATTAGTTAAACCAATTCTACAAATATTTCCAAACCCATTCATCATTGCAGAAAATAGCTTTTAGATAGGCCTTTGACTTCTTTTGGATTCCTACATTTGTGAATTTTTAATTTTCACTTTGGGCTCATCTTTATATTCTGATGAAAAGGATGAGTCTGTTAAAAAGGAAGCTGGACAACTGCCTGCTGCAAATAGGTTGAGTAGCAAATGAACACGGTCTTCACCTTGGACATATCAGGTGCTTAAAATGACCACACCGGAATACATCAGTTTGATGGTAACAGGACTGCTTCCAAACTAAAGGGCTTTCAATCTATTTTGAAGCAAGGGGGAAAAAAGGATTTGCCAAATGGGGATAAAAACCCAAACGTACCACATACATCCCCCCTAGTCTTCAGCCCCTTGATGAGTATGTGCAATTATGGACACTGGTTCTAATGAGAATCTCCTGGTGCAGAAAACCAGTTTCACAACAGGTTAATGAGCAGGAATGTTCCCAGGATGAGGTG
Source organism: Neomonachus schauinslandi (assembly GCF_002201575.2). Taxonomy (NCBI): domain Eukaryota; kingdom Metazoa; phylum Chordata; class Mammalia; order Carnivora; family Phocidae; genus Neomonachus; species Neomonachus schauinslandi. The sequence goes on along the minus strand of NC_058416.1, from coordinate 26,132,149 downwards.
ACGGTGGAAAAGGATCTCCTCTAGCCATCTGTCAAGTGCAGTGATGCTGTAAGGTTCCTTTTAGATTGTTTATATAGAGTTCTATGGTGTGGCAATTTAAGTAGGGTTTGTTTACATAGGCTTTTACCAATGTACCATGGTTGATGAAGCCATGCCAGTCCCTGGGCCATTCAAGGCCAAGCAGGGCAGTGGATTTCAGCTTCTGAGGCTCCTTGTGTTGCATCCTAAAGTGTGTCTGTTTTCAATGATTTGAAGAAAGCAGTCTGCTAACCAGAGAAGTACTGATACATCCAAGGAGCTGAGCTCTTGCAAGGCACAAAGGAATTGGCTGATCTAAAAAGTTATTTTAGCGTTTTCAATTATTTCATGTCAATATAGCTAATTATGAGTAAGCTGTGTCTTACCTAAGATTTTTCAATGGAAATCTTACAAAAGTTTGTTTTGTTTTGTTTTTTGCTAAGAGTGTATTTGGAGAGTAAGTGTGAATTTCACCTTCTAGTCTGTTTTTGTTTGCAGCACAGATGATGTGTATCAGAGACCATTAATTTGGCACAAGCAGGCTCCAGAATAAATTAAAATGTGTAATTTACCAGCACTGTTGGGTGGCATTACCTGTGTGTTTTGGACAAAGATCGGAAGAGCG
>NC_058416.1:26056220-26121506 GCF_002201575.2 Neomonachus schauinslandi | reverse complement strand
CAGATGAAGCTCAATCCAGCAAGGAGTGCTCGTTACCGTCTGCCTTCTATTTAAAAGAATACAAGAAAAGAATTATGAAATTAAAAGACCATGGCGATGTTTAGCGACATGCATTAAGAATTTAGATAAATTAAAAGGCTGTATATACTAAAACCAACATTCTTTTGAACAAGTATTAAGTCAGGATAGCTATTACTTTGAAAACTATTTAATCCTCAAAGTCTAACAAAATATTTCTAATGACTTTTTTTTTTTTTTTGCTTTTAAAGAAATTAACAAAAACATTATCTTCTCCTCAAATTAAAATTAGGAGGGTAACCTGGCTACTTACCATCCAAACTGACACACCTTTAAGCGTGAAGAGAGTCACTACTGATAATCAGGCTAGGACAAGACTCAAACCAGGACTGTCCTAAGCAAACCGGCAGATACAGTCACCCTACTTACTAATCAACCACAGAGCAGAGGATACTCAAATACCAAGTAAAGTCTAAATGGAACAGGGTTCAAATTTCAAGCATACCAAAAAAAAAGAATTCTGACCGAAGCTTATCACAGAATGTTCAGAGTTTTAGAGTTCGGCTTTCCCTGACTAAGCCAATGAGCAACATCCCCGGCTTTTAATAAGAAACACCTCTAGTACTTCGACATAATGTGACTGTGGGAACTATAAACTGTTCAATGACATCCTGTCACTTGCACGTACTGATCGGCGTTCTGCCTTATTACATACAGTAAGTCGGTGAGTCAGCTTGCTTCTTCAGTGTGACAGCCCTTCAAGCAGGAGAAAAGGCCATTATCAACTCTTCATCTCCAAGTGACACGTGTTCAATAAAATTTAAAACTGTATTTCAAAGGATGTGGTTTTCTCTAGTCAGCGCCCCACTATACCCTTCAGAGTTTTCAGTGTTCTCTAGCCAACTTCCAATGGTGCGTGTCTGACTTTCTGTGCCTGAGAACTTCTCTGCTCTGGCCACGTGTGCAGCAGACTACAAGTGCTAGGAAATGAAGCTCCCCGGTAGCAGCCCCCACCCAATGACACAGGAACTGGCATTTAAATGCCCAGTTTCCTTTCCTTCTGGGTGGGAGAATTCTGCATGTTCGTTACTGTTTCCCATGTTTTCTTAGGGGAATAGCTCTAATGACCCACCCAATACAGCAGATGGCTTAATAATGCTTTTGGCTGCCTTCCCTCCCCTACCTCACTTCCCTACTTCCTCCTTCCTTACCAGTGCTTCCTCCATTTCCTGAATAAACTCCTTGCATTTGAATCCTTGTCTCAGGGTCTGAGACATACACTGTGAGACATGCTGATATGCGATCATTTCTAAAACATGATACGTGGAACATAAAAGCACAACCTCAAATCTGACCCGCACAAACTCACTACCTTATTTTGATTTAGATAGTACACTTTGGTTTATGCAGCTTAAAATTGCACCAGCACATTTCCCAAGTTAACTCACATCATCCAGGAGGCAGAGGCAAGACTGACCCTTATCCATCTTCCCCTCCTCTGTTCGTCCTGTTGCTCCTCAGAGAAAGTTCCTCCTGCCTTCTAGCTCTCCCTCAGATCAGGCCTTCTGCGGGCTTTTGCCAAGATCGCTTTTAATTCTGATTCTGTCATTTGCTGAATTCTGCGTATTTCTTAGCTTGTCTTCAATCAGATCATTTACTACTAGATTAGCTGAATCTTCAGACTAATTCTTAATCCAGGCCACTGAATAGGGGAGTAGGTTTCAGAAGGCTGTCACTCTTTTTATTTGGGCACACAAATGCACCCGAGACATTATTTATCCCCTACCTATTTACTCATTTCAGTACTGACTCACTTAACTCAGGTATCTTTCTCACTTAAATATAAATTCTTGCACATCTATATTTCCTGTTTACTACATTTCCTGATCTTTATATTGGCAAACATGCTGGTATTACAGAAACTGAAAAATAGTTTTAGAAATCTACCCATTAGCTCTACCTCCTCAGCTCCAGTGTCATTAAGGACAAAAGGTTCCTGGCAACCACCAAGAGTTCACAGATCTAGAAGCACCTGACATTATTCAGATCTGTAAACGTTAAAGGAAACTAGTTTATTACCCAAAGTAGATATATCTCTAACTCTGTATACCAATAAAAACATATTGTATATTACTGCTTCTCATAATTACAGATTTTAAATTCTCTCTGGCTTTAAGAATGGCAGAGTCTGCAGTGCACGAAGGGCAGCACCTCTCTCCACCAATTAAAACTGTCCTTAGGGGCGCCTGGGTGGCTCAGTCACTTAAGTGACTGCCTTCGGCTCGGGTCGTGATCTCAGGGTCCTGGGATCCAGCCCCGCATCGGGCTCCCTGCTCCGCGGGAAGCCTGCTTCTCACTCTCCCACTCCCCTGCTTGTGTTCCCTCTCTCTCTGTCAAATAAGTAAATAAAATCTTTGGAAAAAAAAAAAAACTGTCCTTAGCAGGAGAGCTACAAACAGACGTGGAATTCTCCCCGCAGTTCATGTTTAATTGCACTAAATTTCTACTACCATGTTCTGTAATATTCTCATCTCGTGAAGAAAAAAAAAAACGTGTGACCTAAACGCCTGGTATCAGATAGTACCATTTGAATCTAATTTTTAATATCAACTCAGGCCAATTCAAGTCCACGGCAAAAAGCAACTCTGCATTCTTTAAAGGCATCATACCTCAAAAGGGAAATGATTAAATGAATTATTCTACTAATGTAACATCTATATTCTTGTAACTTGGACAAAATAATGACAAGTCTTCAATCTAGGATAAAAATATATAATACAATATATATTTTTATAAAAGTATTCAACCAGCAGACCTCAAGTCTCACCCTCTCAAGAGGCACACACCTCCCAAAATTTGTTGAAGACAGAAAATCGAGTCCAAATGAAATGAAATACATTCTGAAGGGCCCAAACTGCCAGATGAAAGAGGAATACTATTGCTCTGCCTTCATATGCAGCAGGTGCCCAGAGAGTAGCAGTATGAGCTGGAGAAGGACTAAGTATTTTATTTATAGTTCTGGCCTTAAAGATGCTAAGGAAGTCTTCCCTTTCTCTGATGTGGAATCCAATCCATTGTTTAATATGGCACTAACCTAACCTATCTTATCCCCTGATGACAAATTAGCTTCTGTAGAACTCAATTATGTAACTCTTATTACTATCCTTGGAGAGGGTGTTAAGAGCTTTCTTCAAGTCCCAACCCCACCACTCACGAAGTGTCCTTGGGCAAATTATCAAATCTTTTCTAAGCCTATTTCCAAAGTATTAGTTTGAACCATTTTTTGCAACCGTATAAAAAAAGAGAGCACAGAAACAGTAATTCTTAGCCAGGCTGAAATGCATGATGTACTGCACTGAAAACACGGCCCAGTGCCTGACGCGGAACGAGTATGCCCTTCTATCTACCTCTCAACCTTATAGTCAGCTGGTCTCAACTCAGCTGTCCAGCCGTATTCTTCTTTCCCTTCTGAGCTCCAGTCAAACTGAACTGCATTCTCGTGTCAGGATGGTAGCTTCCCAACCCCTCCTAACTGAAATGCCACGCATCTTTCAGAACCTAGATTGTGTGCCATCTCTACCAGAAGCCTTCCCAGAGCCCCAGTGAAGATGTCTCTCCTTGCATGAACTGACATACGCCTTCAAATATACCCCTTTGATGGTATTTCACACCCTACATTACGTTTCAGTAATGCGCGTCTGAACAGGTCTTAAATCTGCCTTCCGCAATGCCAGCCCAGGCATTTGCAGGAGTTGTGAGTGTGGAGACCTCCAACTCCCTTTTGTTATTTTGCATAAGCTCTGCTGACGCCATAACCTTAAGGAAAACAGATACATGGAAACTTCAGGAGATGGAAAGAACTGAAGAAAAAAGAATTACATTGTGGAAATTTAAGAACTGAATATGTATTTCATACCGGTATTCTGCTCCCCACCCTTTCACAAAACTCATTCTTATGGTGCACATTCTAGTTAGCTGATACACGGCTTCAAAACCCTGATTAACAGACTGAGCCAGAAGAGCAGCAAATTCCTGGTTGTTGAAGATCTTCAGATTACAGCCTATGATTGAAAAAAGTAAAAACTGTGTAAAAAGAGTATCATTGTAAGGCAGTAATTTTTAAAGGGCAACAGATCTTAAAAAATGAGCATGCAAATCATCCCCCGATTCCTAAAATTAACTGCAACTAGAAAAGCTCAGCAAGTTGACAGGATGGGTTGACTGACACTGGTGTATCCATACCTGGTGGAATTTTACACACTGTTGCGGGGTGCCACCCGTATCTCTGATTGCAGTTGGGGCTCTGCACAAAGATTGCACTATCACTTAGACACTCAGCAAAAACTTCTCCACCTATGTAATATAAGCGCACTCCTCTCCCTAAAACAAAATACATACGGGATTAGTTTTATAACATTTCCTGTTTCAGCATGACTTTGGAAGAGTCTCTTCTTGGACGAGTATTAAAATGATGGAAGCTATTTTGATAACCCTTCCCACAGCGATGCTTTTCTGAAGCCTAACTGTGAAACACACCACTCTATATTTTTCCAAGTATTTTTTAACAAAGATTTTATTGATTTCCAAATATAACACATGCTTATCAAAAGTATTTTGACAATGCAGAAAAGTACACAGCTAGTAAAATAATTTCATACAAATTATGTATTATTTTAAAATAAGTAAAAGAAATTGAGTTAAGTTTAAAGGAATTAACTCTTTGGGTAAATATGCCTTCACTATAATAAATACTATTTCCTTAACAATCCCACTAAGGTTAAGAAAAAAAGCAAATAAAAATCAAGACATTGGAATCATTTGCCCTTTTTAAAATTACATATTAAGGTGACAACTAAATCCCTAGACAGATAAGCAGAATTAGGTAAGGAAAGAATAAGCTGGAAGATTTTAACAGACTTCTTTCAGAATCTAACAAATCAAATACATACAAAATATTAGAGACAAAAGGATTTAAAAAAGCCAACCATGAAAGGCAGAGATCTAAGACAGCACCTAAGGTTCTCACCCCTGGTGTGTATACATCTCTATTAGTCAGTCAAGCATGAATCCAGGTGCCGCTGTTAAGGAGTTTTTCCAGATGTAATTAAGATCTCAAATCAGCTGACCTCAAGAAGAGGCGATTCTCTCTTGGTGGGCCTGACTTAATCAGGTGATATCCCTTAGAAAGGACTGGGCTGTCCCTGGTGAAGGCGGATTCAAAATGTGAGCGAGCGGGTTCAACAGCAGAGATTCTCCGTGGCTCACTGTGAAGACTGAGGGTCCACAGGGCAAGGAATGCTGGTGGCCTCTAGCTGCTGAGAACAGCTTCTAGCGGCCAGGCTGCAGGAAATGAGGCCCTTAGGGCTACAACTTCAGGGAAGTGGACTCTGCAACAATCATGAGCTCAGAAGAGGACCTCAAGCTCCAGACGAGAACACGGCCCAGTCCACACCATGGTCTCCCTTTCTGAGACCCGGAGAAGACTCCTAACCCATGCCTGGACTCCCGACCCGCAGCAACTGTGATATCACAACTTTGTGTAGTTTCAGGCTGGTAAGTGTGTGGGAACGTGTTATGCGACACAAGAAAACTAACCTACAGTCCAGATTTAACACATAAACACAGAACCTGACACCCACCTCTCCTGACCACAGACTATTGTAAAACCACCAAACATGTCCTTGACCATCAGGAAAAGATTAAATCCAAACAGGAGAGATTTTCCAGGCTATAGTCTCTGATCAAAACCACCCGATAAGTTAGAAATCAAAAGTAAAAAGACGATCCAAGAATTATAGCAATCTAAGATTGTGTAGAGAAGTATATATGGAAGAGAAAACCTTCTGTTATCTGTATGCAGAACCCCAATTAAAACACAGGCAGAAACAGAACTATTTTAGTTAAGGGTCGGGTGAGTATTCAGAAGCCCTCCTTACCCACAAGACACCTAAGATTACATAAAATTTGCACACCACACAAGATCTGAGAAATTCCACACAGAGCCACATCACAGCCCTGCATAGAATCACACTTGCTGTTTAGTGACCAGCATTATTTCTCACAAGAAGCGATGGTTAATTCATCAGAAACAGAAGCAAACCACTGTTAAAAGAGGTTCCTTTAAGGTAATGAGAACTATGTTCAGTTATATTAGTGGCACTCAAACTTTTTTTTTACCTCACTGCCAAAAAAATACTGGAGACCCCAAAGAGTCGCTGTTTATGTGGATTGCATCTATGGAAACTTACCACACTCGATATTAAAACTGAGATTCAAAAAAATGTATTAATTCATTTAGAAATCTAAATAATAAACCTATTACATATTCACGTAAATAACATGGCTATGAAAAATAACAATTTCCCCTCCCCCCCAAAACTAGTGAGAACAGCAATGCTTTACATTTTTGCAACTCTAATGCCTGGCTTAACAGAAGAGAGTTGGATTCTCGGCAGACCCTACATGTAGTCGCTTGCAAAATCACGTCTTGTAGCTTCTGGAATATTTCACTGTACATTCACGAGTGAATGAGAGTGAAGAAGGCTAACAGGATCTTAGTAGCATTATGAATATAGTTTTGACCTCACAAACGTGCTAAAAGGATATTGGGACTACTACCTTTTGAGATCCCCTGATTCCTTTTTTCAACTACGTATTAAATAGCAGTTGTTTAAAATCTCTTGCTTCAGATTAATGGTGAGCGGATTTAATTACTTAATATACGAACTCACGGGAGGGAGAAATACTAGGAGATGTCAACAAGCTGGAAAAAAAGTCATGATTTGTTAAAATTATTATTCTGAAATCTGAACACGACAATCCTACGACTGGCAGAGACTCAGCAAAGTAATGTTAACACCTTTTTTTTAATTGACGGACCTCCCAGTACCAAGGGTGCCAAATACAGAGAAGCCAGCGGCAAGAGTGGGATCTGTGAAAGCAGCGAAGCCGTGCACGGACAAGGACAGACGAGGCAGGCGACTGCACACAAGCCCTTGATGCGGTAAACCACACGGTGCTCCCACTATGAGTTTGCGGCATCGGTTCTTCACACAAGGGAAAAACACATACCTATATGTCTTCTTGTCATTTCTACAGTCGCATTTCGGTTGACGTTGGAGAGCAACCCTAGGCAGAACCTCTCTGAATTGGATGGATCTGTGAAACCGTCTACAGTGAGTGAGGGCTGTGACGCGTGGAAGGTCTCGCCGACCCTCTGGTTTAATTCATAGTATGCTATTGAACACCAAAATGCAGGTTCTGAGTAAGTAACTGGCTGCAAATCTGGGGAAAAAAACCAAACCCATAAAAGCAAGAAATGTTGTGTGAACAGTTCAAGCCAAGAAGAGACTGAATATCATCAGCTATTTGTACGTGCTCTATCCCAGACTCCCCTGGCTACTGCTCAGGAAGCTGACTTAACATCTACACCACAAACTCCGGTCTCCATTAGATCATACCAGATTTCCAATGTTTCAGATTTCCCCCAACTCATACAGTCATCTAATCTTCAAACATCTTCTTTAGACTTTACGGTGGCTCATGTTCTACTAGTAGTTTTATACAAGTTCATGTTCAAATATAAAACCATCGCAGGCAAAGTACATCAACTTGCATAATAAAACTAATTTTTGGGTAGGATGAAGTGGAAGAAAGCTGGAGCAAGGACTGGACTTAAAAGCCAAAAGATAGAAGAAAAATTCTATCATAATAATAGGATACAAAATACGACATATTTTTGACACTGTCTATTTTAACAGGAGATTCTCCGTGAGTTACCCTAGTTACAAAAATAGAAAACCCACGCATACACAAGGAACAGAAAGTAATAAAACACAAAAAGCATGCAAGTGAAAAGAGAATACGGAATCAAAAGAATTTACATATTTAATGGGAAAACTAGGGCCACATGAATTTAACTTCTATAACTTTGATTAAGAGACACAAGGAGGGGTGCCTGGGTGGCTCAGTCAGTTAAGCGTCTGCCTTCTCAGCTGGGAGTCTGCTTCTCCCTCTGCCCCTCTTGTGCTCTCTCTCTCTCCAATAAATAAATAAAATCTTTAAAAAGAAGACATAAGGAATATCATGAAAAATATGAAAATTTTTCCTAATGTGTGTAGAAACCAAAGAGACATTGTGAAATACTGAGGTAAACTGAAGGCCAAGAATTAACTACACAACGTACACCTACACCCACACCCACACCCACACACCTCTCCCATCCCCCATACACATGTGTGTGTATACATACATATACACATATATAGATATACACTTCATATTAATAACTGCTATTACAAAATACATCCTAAAATAAACATACCCATATAAATCTAGCCATAATAGGTTGTAACACTTTCCATGAAGAATATGATTTCCACGAATAGAAAGATTAGGTCTGTATGCTCATCTATGCCAGGAGAAAACAGTTTTAATAGTATTAAGGCAAATTACCATTTTTAAAAAGCACAAATTTGAACAATCATTTGATTATTCATTGGGATCCGCTTCTCATATATATGAAAAGTAATTATCAGAGAAGACATATAATTTACTCACATAGTGTAAACCGGTGGGGGGGAAGAATTTGCAACTTACCCAAACTATGATTAACGGGGGAAAGAGTAGTAGGAGATAGTTCTGCTGGAGATCCTGAAACAAAAGGATTCAATCTTATAATTATAATATAAATTATAATTTATAATTCTTATAAATCTTATAAGAATTATATTATAATTCTTATAATAAGAATTCAATCTTATTCAATCTTATAATAGATGTGCAAGTATTTCCAGAACTTCTGACCAAATAATAAATAAATGAATAAAATGAGGATACATCTAGTTGTAATTAATGATCACAAATAATACAGATAAGTTACATCCTAAGAATTCAAAATACGCAAGTGCTATATGGGAATTTAATTTTGAAGGTTTCAGTATATACAAGGTACAAAAGAATATAAACAGTCCTGGCTTCTAGCCACCCAGTTCCCCTTCCCAAAGGCATCCAGTGTTGCCAGTTCTTTGTGTACTCTTCCAGAAATATTCTATGAACCACACAAGCAAATGTATTTTTCTGTACTCCCCCACCTTGCTTTTTATATACAAATAGTAACCGTTCTGAACTTTGCTTTTATTCTACTTACTGATTCAGGAATGCTGATGTGTCCTTATTTCTCTCTCCCTCTCTATATTAGCCACATAAGCTTAAATTATGGTGTATTATGATCCTATATTGATAGATACTCAAGACTATTTTCAATCTTCTGCTTTATGAACCAAGATTGCAATGACTAATCTTGTACATTTTGCATACTTTCAATCCTATCATTCTCTTAACAGAGAAACCGCCAGGTCCAAGGGCTATACAACCGTGATTTTGATAGATTTTGCCCAAACTGTCATCTATAGGGGTTGTACCAGTTTACAGTCCCAGTAGCAACTGGTGTTACCAGGATGAATGGTGTTAGCTCATGTGTTAGCACTGATCGGTGAAAACATGGTTTCACAAGTATAGTTTTAATTTGTATTTCACTTATAAATGACATGGAGCAAGCAGCTTTATACTTCTTTATATTGCAGTTCCTTTGTGTGAATAGTCTCTTGGCTCACGTTTCTATAGTGATGTGGATCACTCTTCTCACTGATTTCTAGAAGGCTCTTTATGTACTGGGGCTATTGGTCCTTTTATGTTATGGGTTGTAAATATTTGTTCATCTCTCTTACGACTCTTCGTAATTTTGATTAAGCAGAATTAAAAAAACCTTTCATGTACTTTATCAATCATTTTGGGGTGTCACACTTTGATAAAACGGTCATGACGGCTGGATATTCTTGACTGACTCTTAACTTTAAGGAGATACTTCTAGTGTTTTCCCATTAAGTATGACGTGGATTTGGGGATGAGAGATAAAATTCCTTATTTAGCGTTTTTGCATCAATAATCTCAAACAGGGGTGCCTGGACAGCTCAGTGGGTTAAGCATCTGCCTTTGGCTCAGGTCATGATCCCGGGGTCCTGCGATCAAGACCCGCATCGGGCTCCCTGATCAGGAGGGAGTCTGCTTCTCCCTCTGCCCCTCCCCCTGCTCATGCTCTCTCTTCTCAAATAAATAAATAAAATCTTAAAAAAAAAAAAATCTCAAAAATACTGGTCTACAGATTTACACTATAAGTGCAATGTTACACTGCCTCAAGAAGACAATCTAGAAGCTTTATGTCTTTTTTATGTTCTGTAACAGTTTGGCACTGTAATAAAACACTTTTTAATAGTTTGGTACAATTCCTGTGCAAAATTGTTTGCAGTGAATAATTTTCTAGGGTTTACCCTAGGACATTGCTCTACTTCTTCTATGAAAGTTCACTGTTAAGATATTTTCTGGAGTCAGTTTTGGTAAATTATATTTCTTAGAAAATTATCCATTTCTTCCAGTTTTGGGTAAACAGGTTAAACCTAATCAAGAAAATAAGGGGAGGGAGCAGAAATACATAAAATAAGAAAAAAGAACAAACACAGAGAAAAATTAGAATTATTCAGAGACTACTTCACTCAATTCCATGTAATTAAATTTTAAAACACATTTGTAGCAAATGTTGTTAATTAATGTAATTACAGAATACATTGTTTTCTGATCATCTTTTCTACCTATCTTCGGAAAGTTATGTAAAAAAGCATGCATACTTCAAATATCACAGCAATGGTGTGGCTGTAGACTAAGACAGGTCAGATCCCCACCGCTACCCCCACACCGCAACAACCATGACGTAAAATAGCAGGTGACACAGGTGGAATGGCAACCCCCAGATAAACAGATGAACCAAAACTACAGAACAGGTGATAATCAGAACAATCTTCCATAAGAAAATTAAGTTCTTTTTTTGTTCTTCAGTTTGAAAAATCTGTTGGCAAGTCACAACAGGTCCAACTAAGAAAGGTCAAAATATATTTAGAACAATGAACTAAAACTCACCATTTCCTGAAGCTGATATAAAACAAACAAAGCTACTGTGAGAAATGGAGGAAACTGCCCAATTATTCACATCTCTTAACTATTGATTCCTCTACTAAATACTTATCACTTATCAGAAGTGACCAGTTAGAATTACAGATTTAGAAGAATGGTTCATTATAATCACACATAAAATTTTAAAAAGTTAAACAATTCATTAGAAACTTTTTTTACAAAGAGGCAAATTAACTGATAATTAACCTATTAGTTACTCATATATTCATGCTGCTACTGAAGTCTGCAACTCCTGGTTATGAGGAGTAATAAATACCCTAGTATTCAGGCAGTGGTTACTAGCAGTATTGGCAGCTAAAACATCTAGAGGAATCCTTGTGTATTTTTGTATACAAATTTGCATATAGTTGTAGAATACATTTTTCTTTTTTCTTTTTTCAAGATTTCTAAAATTTCTTTGTCAGAGAGAGAGGGAGAGCTTGTACAAGCTGGGGAAGCGGCAGGAAGAGAGAGAAGCAGGTTCCCCACTGAGCAAGGAGCCCAACACAGGACTTGATCCCAGGACCCTGATGAGCCAAAGGCAGATGCTTAACTGACTGAGCCACCCAGGCATCCCAGGAAACATTTTTCAATGAGGAAACTTTAGGCCAAGGGGAATGTGTATTAAATTTTTATAACTGCCAAAGTACCTCCCCAAAATGTTTAGTCCCACCAACAATTTATGAGCTAGTGTTTCTTCACACCGTGTCACTAGCTTCTGACATTTGCCTATTTGATTGATAGGGTGAAAGAGACTACTCTGCATTTTTTAATTTTTATTTTTGTTGTAAATAGTACATTCATATAGTTTTTGTCCATTTTTCTATTATTTAATATTTTTCTTCTTAACTTGTAAGTGGTTTTAAATTTTGAAATCAATTAGACTGGTCATTCGTTTCCAAGTATTTCCCCAAGTTTTTGGTTTCTTTTGATATAGCTTTCAAGGGAACATGAAATTTTTAAATCAAACATTACTTTTTAGAGCAGTTTTAGGTTCACAGCAAAAGTGAGCAAAAATTACCAAGACCTCTCATAGAGCCATGTACACATACATGTATAATCAATCTCCCCTGCAATGAGTACCTAGCACCACAACGGTTCTTTTGTTGTTATCAAGGAACTGACATCGACACATCATTATCACCCAAAGCCCATGGTTTACATGAGGGTTCATTCTTAGTGTTGTACATTCTATGGGTTTTGACAAACATGTAATAATACCTATTCACCATGTAGTATTATACAAAATCGTTTCACTACCCTAAAAATCCCCTGTGCTCTCCCTATTTATCTCTTCCTCCCCTCTGACCTCCAGATCTTTTTATTGTGTCTATAGTTTTCCCTTTTCCAGAATGTCATATAGTTGGAATCATAAAGCACGTAGCCTTTACAGACTAGCTTCTTTCACTTGCAATATGCATTTAAGGTTCCTCCACGTCTTTTCATTACTTGGTAGCTCATTTCTTTCTAATGCTGAATAATATTCCATTCTCTGGAAGTACCACTGTTTATTTATCCACTCACCTACTGAGTGCTTCCAAGTTTTGGCAATTATGAATAAAGCTGCTATACACATCCATGTGCACGCTTCTGTGTGTCCATACATCTTCAACTCATTTGGGTAAACACTATGAGCGTGACTGCTGGATCATACGGTAAGAGTATGTTTAGTTTTGTAAGAAGCTGCCAATGTGTCTTCCAGAGGAACTGTACCATTTTGCATCCCCACCAGCAATGAATGAGAGTTCCTGTTGCTCCACATCCTCACAAGCATTTGGCATTGCCAGTGTTTGGATTCTGGCCATTCCAAGAGGTGTGTTGGGGTAACATTTTAAATTTTATTTATTCAAATTTGTCAATATTTTCTCTGATGGTCTTATATTTTACATATTTCTTGCTCAGTTTATTTTAAAAATTCCTCATTGTCATGTACTAAAAATTATAGGGTTTCATTTTTTACATTTAAGTGTTTGCTCCAAATGGAATTCATTTAGTATGAGATGAATTACACGTTTAGCATTTAATTTTATAATTTTTTTGAGGAATTTTAAAATTAGTAGGAATTTCCTAAGCAAAATTAATGGCTAAAAATATATTAAGTTTGAGTAAATTAGCCAACCATAAATTAATAGCACACAAGTGAAACAATAAAAAGAGAATTATTCTTTCAAAAGGCACATACAAAAGGACTTACAGGTCTTAAATTCATTCCTTTGCTTTCCTATTACAGAGAAAATCCTAAAGAACTGAACTTATCTACTATTTTGTTCTTAGACCAAAAAGGCTTAAAAAGCAAGCTTTAAAAACCTAATTTACTGAGTAGAGACCCATCGCTTTCACAGACCTTTCAGAAAACTGGGAATCATGCTGGGGTACTCCTTCAACCTTGCCCTACCTAATCACCAAGCAAGTCCTACACCTCAGCAATGTATCTCAAAAGCATCCAGAAACCAGCCAGAGAAGTCTACTGCAGTAGTCAGGAATAGGGTGTCCAGAATCTCACATCCTAGGTGCAAATTTCTGTCACTTTTTAGCTCTTTTTCTATGATGTCCACTGCAGTGTTGTGTTTTTATTTTTAGTTTTTATAAACACTGACCCTTTTAAAATTAAGAGTATAATTATTACTAGATGAAGAAAATTACATGGAATGCTTATATTTCTTTGTTTTACCTAACTTTAATTTTTTATAATAAACATCCACTTGGTATAGAATTCAAAATGTTGCAGCATAATTTCATCTGTAAAATACTCTTTTATTTGACGTAGAATGGTAGAAATATTAGATAAAGCAAAAAAAGAAAAAAGAAAAAAGACGTTATATGTAATATGTCAATTCCAGCTCAAAAAATATACATTTTCCTCATGTTTCTTTATTACGTGCTATGCATTTTCAAATTTTCAATGAGCATGAATTCTGTTTATAAGAATAAAGGTACTTTTCTTTTGCTTTTATTAATAACTTCTACAGGGTTCCCCTTATAATTAGAACGTAGAAGACTGAGAAAAACCCTGGCTCCCAAAATAACCATAAGAAAATACTGGAAACACTAAAACAATTTTATTTTTCTTTAGAGTTACCAAAAAGCTGTACATCTATTTAAGTCGAAGTGAGCTAGTTTGCAGAGGGGAATGAAGTCTTCCTATGGAAGCAGGGAGTGGGGACCATCTTCATCACTGAGAGCGCCTGCCAAGTCTGGACACAGACACACAGGACTGGGCTTGTCAAAGGAAAAACCAACTAATATTCTAATGGCCAAGCGCAGGCAAATGGAATCTGAGAAGCCCAAGCATGGGCATAGTCCTCCTCTTCATCAGCCAATTCTAACCTGAGTTAGCCAATTCTAGCTGAGTACAGGGTAGCACAGGAAGTTTGGGGAAAGGCTGGAAAGCAGTGAGAGATCCTGCAGTCTTGCCATACCCGTATCTAAAAATCTGCTGAGGTAGGAGGCTACCCCTACCTTCAAGCCTGTGGTGATCTAACATTAATTAAAACATCAAATCATCACCCATCCAACTCAACTCCTAATCATGTGGAAGAGATCAGATTAAAAGAGGAAGGCTTTCCAGGGGAGAGTATTATCTATATTACTCTCTAGTATTATTTTAGACGTAATACCCAGCATGCAATTAAAAAAACAAACATGAGACGTGCAAAGTAGTAGGAAAAACTGACCCTTAATGAAAAGATAAAAGTCAACAGAAGCAGACTACATATGAAGCAGGTACTGGAATTACCAGATAAAGACTTTAAAATGGAAATTGTAAAATTAAAAAATAGATAATCTGACATGAATTCACTGAATTGGCTTAACAGCAGACAAAAAGCTAGACCCACATATAGACAATGGAGCCAAGATAAATCAATGGAGAAAGGAACGTCTCTTCAACAAGTAGGGCCAAAACAACTGGACACACGTCTAGAGGAATGGAAGAAAGGGCAGAAATGGTAAATATGCAGGTCAATACAAAAAGTTACTTTTTAATCCTTTAAAAATTAAAAAAAAAAAACAAACCTCAAAGTCTAAAGCAAAAATAAGATACTCTGGGGTTTATACACACAGATAAGTAAGACAAATGACAAGGGCAGCACAAACAGGCAGGTGGATGGAATTAGTGTTATCAAATTCTTACACTGCGCATGAGGTTGTAAAAATATTACAACTTAACAACCTAAGCAGTCGATGATGAAATTGGGATATACGTTGTAATCATGAGAACACTCACTGAGAGAACACTACTAAGTGGTACTGTTAAAAAGTCAAGAGAGTAAATAGAATGGATTCAAACATAAATATATTTGATTCATCTGAAAGAATTCAGGAAAATTAAAAACAGAGGAACAAAAACTAGATGGGACAAATAGAAAAGAAACAGTAAAATGGTAACCCAAACTCAATGATATCAGTAAAGACACTACATAAAAACAGACTAAATATTCCAATTAAGAGAGATTGATAAGGACATGCGATGCTGTCCAGAAAGAACACATTTTACATATAAAGATACAGACAGACTGAAAGTATAAGGACGAAAGCTATAGCATACAACCACTGAAATAAATAAGATATGGTGATGTGAACAGGAGATACATTTTGCAACAAGGGTCAATTAATCAGAAGGACATCATCATTCTAAATGTGTGCCAGTTAAAGACAGAGATTCAAAATACATGAAGCAAACACTGACAGGACCAGAATCAGAGCTGGAGACATTAATGCTGCTCTCCATTACTGAGTACAAGTAGAAAAAAATGAGAGGATTAGGAAGATCTAAACACCACCATCAAACATGCCTTAAGTGATGTAGAGAACTCAGCAAGTGCAGAACAGACATTCTTTTCAATTACACATGGAACTCTTCTCAACACAAATAAGACATGTTGTGGCATAAAATAATTTTTAGCAAATTTCCAAAGACTCACATCATGCATAGTATATTTTGGACTGTAAGAGAATTCAGTTAGAAATCCATGAAGTATCTAGAAAATCCCCACAATTCTAAAAAACCAGAGTTTAAAGAGAGTTCCATTTTGTTCTAAATTGGGGTCCTACATCAGTTAGAACTTTCTTGCCATGGCACCAAGAGAGGAATGGACAGCAGGTAGAAGACTGGTAGTTAAACCAACTTTTAGCATCTCATGAATCAAATATGCACATTATCACTGTAAGAAATAATTTATATGTATCATTTTGAAAAAGTAACAGAATTAGAAATATTAGGTTAGGTTCAAAGCAAGCCCCCAAACACTGAATCCATTTTAGTTGAGTCCACTTACTCTCCCCTTCTCAAATTTGACCCTTTATCATAACCACTGATTATCTCCACCTTATTGCTCCTCCCCTGTGTCAGCTCTATGATCAAGTAGGGATTTGTGCACTAACTGGAATCCTTGTGGCCTTCCACGTCTGGCTTCTTTCACTTAATATAATGCTTTTGAGGTTCATCTATGTTGTACCATGTATCAGTACATCGCTTTTTTTATATGGTTGAATAATATTTTGACATACAAATATACCTCATTTAATTTGTCCAGTGATCATCTGATGTACAGTTGTGTCGCTTCCACTTTTGGACTAGTATGGGTAATACTTAAGTGAACATTTGTGTACAAGTTTACTGTGGAGGTCTTTTCAATTTTCTTGGGTATATACAGGAGTGAAACTGCTGGGTCATACTGTTTTTCTATATTTAACTTTTTAAGGAACAACAAACTTTTCCAAAGCAACCCACCATTGCGCATTCCCAACAGCAACACATGAAGACTCCAACTTGTCTACATCCTCACCAACGCTTCCACTGTCCTTTTCTGATCACAGCCATTGTAGTGGGTGTG
This sequence comes from Neomonachus schauinslandi, assembly GCF_002201575.2. NCBI lineage: Eukaryota > Metazoa > Chordata > Mammalia > Carnivora > Phocidae > Neomonachus > Neomonachus schauinslandi. The sequence goes on along the minus strand of NC_058416.1, from coordinate 26,104,650 downwards.
AAGTGCCCAAGTACCCAAGTGAAGTGGGCACTGTGGTTTTGATTTGCATTTCCCTGATGGCTAATGATGTTGAGCATCTTTTCTTGGCATTCACTTTTAAATGTCACAGTGGCAGTGGTCCATCAAAAAAGGAACATGGTTGGTTCAGGAATACCGATCTTTGGCATATACGGGTGTATTAGGAAGATATATTTAGAAAGCCAACTATCATTTCCAGTAAGACATCTGCATTAAGATGTACATGTTTGATTTCCAGTCATCATTAGATTATCTACATTTATTGGTTATTTACTACTCTGAACAGTTACAAGTATGATTAGCTACAGCAGAAGCTTCTTAATCTGGGAGTCTAATAATGGAAATATTTAAACAACAGAATTATTGTAAAAGCCAGTCCCCAGGCCCCCCCCCGCCAGTATTAATTCATTTAAAAATAACTTAGATTATCATAACTACAGAATGCTTTAGTATAAACTGTGTAGAAAAGCTGATAGTGTAATTTGACAGGCTGTGATATTCAAGTATCCAATCCTTAAGATTATAGACAGTGTGGAACACAGCAAACCAGACAATTACAGTGACACCACAGCTACCTCACTGGTAACCTAATTAGTTCTGGTGGATTATACATTTTATTAGATAATAACTGTTTTAAAGCTTTGACATGTGTAATATTTATTACATGCTAAAACTTTTTCTCCACTGTGTCTGGAGTGGATAGCTAAAAGTTAGAAATTAACTGAATTAGGTCAGGTACAAGGTATTTTGTGAAAACAATCAACTATCATCAGAACTCACTATTAAGTTAAAGGAGCACTGAAAATCTGATCCTCATCCCCCACCTCCAAATTTCTCAGAAAATCTGTTATTGGGCTCATTATGGTTTTTCATCACAAAGACATTTATTCATCGGGTAACTAAAACTTTGAACAGAAGCACACAATACTTAAACAGAAAACTACTGGAGTGCTCTCAAACTTTCATTTAATCTAATGAGAGAAAATTATAACAATTATTCTGCAGAGTAGCATGTGTAACTTTTTCATTGATAACAGGGCCCTCCTTTGGATGGTTCAAATATAATTACGTCAATATAGAAGGTTCTTTTTATGATATATGTCCCAACTTCTCCACACTGAAGACTCACAAATAATACTTATGGGGTTTTAAAGAGGGCAAAAATGTCTATGTCATTACCGAGGAATTTTGAAGTTAAGTTTTACCTGTATCCATACTTTGGTTCAACTGCTGATCACTTGTTTCTCCATCCTCACTGATATATCCAGGAGGTGGCGTTTCTACAAAAGTTTAGAACAAATCAAGCACAGGTGCAACTGAATGAATCTCACCACTTTTCTCCTAGCTACCAAAGATAACCAAAGAATCACTCTGAATAATAAATATGAGTATTATATAACATTATTATAAAACATAATATTTGGTACTGAGGACTTATGATCCAGGTTCTGATCCAAACCTTACAGGTGAGTCCTTAAAGCCTACTTGTAATATAATCAAGCTCTCTAGGCATATTTTCTTAGCTATTATTTACATATCTGGCTCATTCCCATATGTATATTTTCTGGAGCAAGAGCCAAAAATAGAACTTCCAAGATGCCTCAGTTCTGAATCAGTATGCTTCAAAGACATTAGTACCTACTTTTTTCTTTTTTTAAACTAATGGCCATCATGGATGGGTACATCTAGGAGATGACTAAAGCACACAACGCACATGAGATTTCGGATTACAAAGTAATACGGGCTTACCTTAGGTTCTATGGGGCAAAATATGGTAATATGTTTCAGGAAAGGTCTAGTTTGAATTCCACTTAAAAATTACATTTCTCCAGGGATTTCTAACCACTAAATCCTGAGTGTTTGAAGGAGAAATTTAAATTCAAACACGGACTACTGCACAAACCTGAGGCAAAATACTCCCTGAAAAAAATACTCTAATGTGTCATTTCCAACATGCTTAATGAACAAAATGTTTATATTCAAGAGGCATCTGAACAGCTGAATAAGCTTCATGTAAAATAAATACATGTATATAATTTTACCAGTTAGAATCTCAAGGAAGAAAAATAAGTGATTATCAACAGTTTAGCATTTTCATGGCTGGGCAGTTTGAAGCAGTTCAAGATAATGTAATTACCAAAAGGGAGAGGGAGACATGTGGGTGAAAGGGCTCATTCGCTGAACCCTTCACACTCTCCCTTCAATAAGCTAAGCGCAAATCTGAACCTAAGTAGGGAACTCTTCATTCAGTGTCAGTACCCCAAAATTGTTACTGAGGAAATTCTAGGAATAAAATAAAATACCTTCGGAGACTCAAACAATAAAGAACACAAAAACAAGATTAATATGTATCAATATGTACTATCTTAAAGGTTAAAGCTAACAAAATTAAACAGGGGGACGTTTTGTCAGTTTAACCACCCACGTCTCAAAGGTCTAAACAGGAAGAACTACTGAACTTTTAAATACTTTATCCTGTTTTACTTTTCTCTGTTATTATCTGTAAAATAATAAAGCTATTAAGCATTTTGGAGAAAATATTAAAATTTCTCTTGAAGTGGAACAGAAAAATGAACCCTTGGCCTGAACTGTCAGTTGGCGCTGGGTAGAGCCCCATTGTCCGGAAAAGCAAATAGGTGTGACCCACTTTTGATTTTCTACTTTATAAAATAAACCAAATCTAAACAAATAAAGAAAGGAAAATAAACCCAAACATCTCCACAAGTAAAAGCCACTAGCCACTTTGATTAACATCCTTCCAAATAATTACTGGGGAGGTGTCTTACAAGACTGTGTGCTGACACCTTGGTTTCCTGGTATTGTTGAATAACACAAATTCCCACATCAACGACTTAAAGTGCACCCCCACACCACACACACATAACTACCTCCGGCTAAGGCTTCTCCCGAGCAAGGGCCTGTTTCAGTCCTGCCCCCCACCCCGTTAAGTCCTCATACCCCACCTGCTCTATACCCTTCCCTCCTAACTTCTCAAAAGGTTTGTTTCCTATCAACCTAAAAAAAGTCTTAAACCCTCTTTTGGAATAAAATAATAGTTAAAAAAATGCACATTAAAACAATCAGGAAACACTTTCTACCTTTAAAATTAGCTATTTTAAAAAATCCTTCTTTTTCTTATGTTTTTAAAATTGTCTTCAATAAACAAGCATTATATCCATGAGACACATTAACGAAATCTTTTTTAAATGTACTTGAAATTAAGTTCCTTATATATTTTCTGTCGTGTTAAAAAAAAAAAAAAGAGTGGGGTGGAGAAATATTACAAAAGGAGAACAAAATTGAGACACTAAAATATCCAACGTATAGCTCAATCCTCATCCTAGTATTGTATCTTTAGTTTCTGCTAGGAAAAAACCCAAAAAACAAAAAAGGGAAACACAAAGTAAGAAAATATTAGTTGTTCTTCTAAAAAACAATAGTGAAAACTAAAACTGCATCATGGAATATTATTACTAGGTCACATAATATAGTAATTAGAGCCACAGTAATAGTAAAATATAGTAATTTGAGAACCATGTGGTTAAATTCATTTATTTTTCAGCAGAGGTTCCTGAGGCCCAAATGAAAAAACTAAATTAGAGGATTTCTGATTTTCGGTACAGCAGTGCTGCTACATCTTAGGAATTCTATCTCCTATGGGAATGCTACATTTCTCTCAAACATTATCAAACTATCTATGAAAATGATTATTGGGTCGATTTTCAGTGACACTTGTTTTAGGAATACTTTGTTCCTATACCACTTATTGTGCTTACATTCTGCCTCTCTCTTAGCTTCAACAACTAAGACAAACTTACTAAGACCTTTTCTTTTCTGCTTCTCACAGTACTTTGATTAAAGCCACTGCAAAAGAAAATGAAATATAAAGTAAAACTTTTCTCCAGACAAAAGCGTTTAAAGTACGACGAGGCTCATACGTGTCACAAAATCATCAACCCACAAAGTAGATTTTTCTATTCAAAATCCAGAAGCCCTTTAAAAAGTCAAGCCACAATTTACGAATACTTGACTGTTTAGGAACAAACTCTGTATCCATCCCAATTTTCAGGAGATTCGGAAGGCAAAAATACCTGGGATGTAATTACTCTGTGGCTCGATGCCCGCTGGGAAATTAGTGTTTTCTGGGATGGAGTGGGTATAATCGTCCAGAGGAGGCAGTTCTGTCAGGATCTCAGTATGCCGCGGCACTAGTACTGGAGGCAGAACTGGAAGAGGCAGAGGGGTCCACGTCAGCAGCAAGGAAGCAGGGGTGGGCACTGGGGGCGGGGGACAGACCAGACCTTCGTCGCAACACTTCACACACACACGAAAAGAAGAAAGTAGCCTGCTTAATTTTGAAAATTTAGGGCTCACCACTTTGGCATTATACTAGCTACTGAGAAACTGACAAATCTGATTGGTTTTAACTTGCCATGTAGTCCAGAATCTAAATTTCCCATTTATCCTGTACTTTGACGAACAAGGTCATTCTGGTGATATTATTATTACCCTAAGAGTTCATAAATCCCCGCTGGAAAAGGTGCAGAAAGAGCTGTGAAGTCAGATTTAGGCCATTTCTAAAAATATAGCTGTCTTCTCTTTAAAAGTTTCAAGTACACAGCTAAGTAAACTAAAAGTCTTGCCATGAACTTCACTAGGCTGCTTAGATGCAATCAATACCATTAAAGTACTTCAAAAAGATGCTCAAAGAACAAAACAACTCAACACAGCTCAGGCAGCAGACAGGTAAAGAGGTCTATCAGTTTAGTTCCAAGCAGACCGGGAATCTGGGGATTAGAATTTCCTAGATATGTAACTCTGAGGTCAAACAGTATGCTCTCCCAAGAAATGGACATATCTGACCCTCTAAGGGTTTATTTTTCCCTATTTAAAACATTTAAAAAGTACTTTTAATGACTAGCAAATCATACACTGTATTTTTAGGTAATTTATTAGAATTTTACACCAAAGTTTCCCAGGGGCAACTGCCTATGAGTACCTAACATACTTAAGGTCAAGCATTAAATTTAAAACAAGGAAAAAAAGCCCCAATTTTTCTACCTGGTGTCTCAACTCTCTGGTAGTGGTAAGGGTTTACACATACTTCATCCTTTTTAAGATTAAAAGCATATTCGCAGTTTTCGATCGCTTTGAGCTCATGGTGACTGTGAAGGTCAGGCCAGCGCCACAATCGGCAATATATGACGTGTGGCAGTCCTTTTCGATGAGACACTTGTAGACGGCCATCCAGAGACCTGTTGAGAAGCAAGGGGAAAGAAAGGTGGGAACTTTAAAAACAAAATAGGCACAGTCGACCGGGCTAAATTAATACAATAAGAGCATAAAGAAAGGAATGACAGACATTTAGTTAGTTTCAGTGAGTACAAGGAAGAAAAATGCACTATTTAATGGGGCTGCTATAAAAGTAAGCAGCAGCACTAGCAGATGTTTCTCATAAATACGCTACATAAATGACTCGGATGTCAATGAGTGGCTAACCACTTGGGAAGAAACTGATGTTTAAAAAAGGATCATACAGTATACTTGAAAAACTTTTTGCCAACTTCTATCTTGAGTAAATCAAGCTCTTATTTAGGGATGCTTTGGAGGGCATTAATACTGTAGGTGACTGAATTATCAAAAAAAGGAACTAGTGTGAAGAATGGTAAGTACCAACAATGATGTAAAGTAACTTACTCAAACTAATGTAGCTCATTACCCAGTTGTGATTGTTTTGAGTACCGAGGTGTAGTTCTATAGCTCACACAGTAATGCAGATGGTGATGAAATACAATGAGATGAAATGGACAAATACCAATATGCTCCAAAAGAGAATAAGGTGATTTAAAAAAAAAAAAAAAAGAGAGAACATAAAATGAGTTAGCCTAGCGTTAACTGTGATATAAGGGGTTTGGTAAATAACTATGTATTTATTAGTATAAAGAAGAGGAGATTTAGATGACAGCAAGAAATTTAGCAAAAACTGGTTATAGATCTACTTGAAAATTAGGCCAACAACAGATTAAAATCTAATCTCAAACTCAAATGAGAATATAGTTATCAAAGTTCCTATTTTTTAGGGGATGCAGCAATTTAAAGAAGATTCAAAACTAAAATTTCATCGATCAAAACATCAGCTGACACATTTAATATATCGTTAATACCGGCAAGCAGGTATTTTAAATGCCATGCCTTATTTACATTAAGGAAACATCCTAGGCAAAATGATACTGAGCAACCCATAACAGGTCTTCCAAAACAGCCCCCCGCCCCAAGATTGCTAGGATTCCATAGAGGGCAGAATATTCACCTGGTTTGTTCAGAGAAGCTGTAAAGGCCTGTTGTATCCCACTGATCTATCGTATTTGGTGTACTCAGTCCCCAAATTTCAGAGCAAGTGCTGTGCATAAATTGAAAAACAAAAAATTGATGTGAACATGGAAGCATGGTTATTCAAAATACCATGATGTAAAACATGGAAAATGTACAGAATACTTCCTTCACCCAGAAAATATATATATCGCTTCACTTTTTTCACGGGCTTTTAGTGCTAGTTTCTATATTTTCCATATGAAGGAAGCCAATAAAATGGAACATGTGACTCCAGATAAGTTATGATTATGTTTTAAAAATGTGAACACCAATGCTCTCTAGCTTCATGAAATCATACCTATAATGCCCTTTCCAATTTCCTCTACTCACGACAAAAGACTAATACCTCTGCCTTTGGCCTTACTGAGAGTGCTTCATTTTATAATCTTGTTTTTTAAAAAAAAAAAAAAAAAACTTATCTAAAACTGGATGTCAACTGGTCTTTTCAATACAGGAAAAATTTCACTTAAGTTAGATACATATCCACAGTTAAGATTTTCACATCATTTGTTTGAGAAATTTATCTATTCAGTTTTACTACTACTACATAGGAGAAGGAAGTGCATTCTGAAGTCATTCAAACATAGCATACCACCTGAAAAGCTTTAAGAAATTGCTGTGAGGACTAAAGATACGCGAAAGCACCAAATTCTTAAAAAATGACATGAATATGAAAAATCACCTATATCTAGTTTTTCAAAATTCAATACACCTGAAAGGACACAGACCAGGAAGACCTCAAGCTTTTTCTTCCACATCTCATGCCAGACCATGGGCTGCCCTGAGAAAATTCTCCCTACTTCCCTGCCATGGCTTTATGTCACAGTCACTTTTCATTGTGGGAGAAGGAAAGAAGGGCTTCAAAGGCAGTCTGGAATGGACCTTTTGCCTCTCAACAGGTCTCAGGTCAAAAGTTGCGCTTTTTACAATTAAAGTCAGAAGGTAATTTCTGAAACAAACTCAAACTCCATTTCTTACATCTTACAAAATCATCAAAATTTCAAAGAAGAAGAAGAACCATTTCAAAACAATTTTTGGAAATAAAATCAAACAACTGATTAAACTCCAGATGTACACGTTGCTAATGAACTAACTGAGTCAACATTTCACAGGACACTGGCAAGAGCTGTCTTCCTGTGGCCTGGCAACACACCTCGAAGGGGCTGCTGGGCCACCGCAGAGCCACCGGGCTACAGACACATTTCATGCCATGCCCTGGTGGCTACAGCAGCCAGACTGGACGATTTTTACAAATGCATTTGCAGACACTACTCAGCATCCTCTTAAGGTATTTTATAGATTCTCTTGCTTCTTAGGCTGTAGAAACCTTTCATTTCCCAAACAACAAAAGTCAGAAAAGTCAAGAAACTGGAGGATAATGTAAATCTTTTCTTTTTTCCCCAAAGATGTATTGACTAAAAAACCCGTAACATACACGGTTCTTTTATTTAAGATATTTATCAATTATCTACCAAAAACATAGAGCACCAAGTTGTTTAAATCACAATAAAATCAACTACATTCTAGAGTGTTATGAATCTGAATTTAAACCTCAGAAGGGAAAGTATACAGCTTACTCTTCAACCTTTGAAAATAATTTGAGGAAAATGACTAACAAAAGATTAGATCAAGGGGCTATTCTGCTCTTATGAACGTTTAATGAAGATTTCACTCAAGTAATTCTGACACGGACACAGAACCAGAATCTAAAAGAGAGCACAAAGAGCTTAAGTTGGGCTTGAATCAAGCCTTGAAATATATCAGACAATAATAAACAGTCCTTGTTCAGAACATGCAATCAATCTAGAGGCAGGCTGACCTAGATCCACCCCCAATTCAGCCACTTTCCAACTTCCATCACAGGGTATGGATAAGCCTCAGTCCTACTGTTTACTGTAACATCCCTCTCCAAATTAGAAGATTCACTTAAAAATATTAAATTCGCTTCTAGCTAGTAAAATTTTTGCTTGCTTATTTAAGAAAAATGTCTTTTTTTAAAAGAATAAATTTATAACAAAATACACAAAGCACCTGGAATAAATGAAAGTATAAATGTGTCAAAACTACACAAAGAAACATTTTAATTATTACTAAAGAACACAAAGGCAAAGTAAGCAAAGAGAAAAGCATCTATCTTCCTATTCAGGAAGACATCATAGTGACATCAATTCTGCCAAAGTTATGCATTTCATGCAATCTCAATACAAATCCCAGACAAAATTACTCCAAATATAACATAGCAAAATAAATAAGAATGACCAGGAAAACTTTAACAAAGAAGAGTAGAAACTGGCCCTACCAAATTCTGAAATGTTATAAATTCTCAATAAAAACAGTATGCAATTAGCAAGAGTACACAAACAAAACAGAAATCCTGCCTGTAGAGCAGCCTCAATTAGGCGAATCTTCCTTCAGATAAAAATGACAGCCTCTCAACAAAATATAATAAAATCAACTATTTGAAAACAGTGGAGAGAGACCAAAAGGACAAAAATCAAAAGGAAGTCAACCTTTGTAAGGGGGGAACTATACTGGATGAGCCGCATTTAGGTGGCTTTGTATCTAAGGACAGCCCACAGTCGGAGCTTGGCAGGACATCTAGACCTTAAGCAGAAAACTGCAGTTTGACTGACTGGCACAAACAATCAGAGAATGGACATGGGGCTGCCAAAGAGGCTGGAAAAAGAAGGAGAAAAATCTTGTAAGAAGGAGTGACGGGGAAAAATATCAAAATATGAGTGTGAACTCTGCCCAAATCTTTGACTGACCTCTCAAACTACATATATGGGAGAGACTATACGGCCTGCTGAAAACTAGCACTTGGAAATCTAAAAGAACAAAATCCTGAAATCTCAGCTGTTGCTTACATCAGAGGCGAACAGTTTGGAGTTTGAGGCTGACCAAAACCATCTGCTAGAACAAAAATCAACTCTTCAGAGGAAGATAGCAGAGTTTAGAGTCTCTAGAATATTTCATCCCAAATTATCCAGTACAGAAAGTACAAATTACTAAACATATGTAGAAATAGGAAAATGTTACCCCCTAGTCAACAGAAAGAATAGCCAGTAGAAACAGACCCCCAGAATGAAATAACAGACAAGGATTTTAAAGTAACTACTGTGAATATGTTCATGGACTTGATGAACAGATGGGAATCTCAGCTGATTAATGGAAACTATAAAAATGAATCAAATGGTAATTCTAGAACTGAAAATAAAATCAGAAATTAAAAAATTAACCTGACGGTTGGGGGAAGACAGAAGAGTCAATATGAAGATGAGTCAACAGAAATTACCTAAGCAGAAGAAGCAAAATGAAAAAGACTGAATAACAAAATGAACAGTCTCAATAATGTACAGCCCAAGAGAAAGCAAAAACAAACCAGAAGAAATATTTGAAATAGTGACGGCTGAAACATTTTCAACTTCAGTTGAAAATAAACTAAACTCATACTTTAAAGAAACTCAGTTAATACCAAGCAGTTTAAATACAAAGAAAATCACACTTGGGCACATCATTGTCAAAATATTAAAAACAAAAGATGAAAAGAAAATCTTCAAAGTGGTGAGAACCACAAAAACTCTTGGCATAAAGGACTCCATCTAAAGCCCTGCACTAAGAGACTTGATTAAGCTCTAGCCTGGCTTCTAGGAGCCTAAGGTCAAGTCCCTGGTAGGATCCAGACCCTTTTGAGTTCCTGTTGGGGAAAAGGTCAAGACGGCCAAAAGAATTTACCATTTGTTCCTGCCAACACTTGTCCATAGACCCCTGACCTCCTTTTTTAGCATTTATTTAAAACACTTGCACTTGTAAATCCTTCCCCAGTCTCTTTGAGATGTACTGTGTGTCTCCTACAGCTCAGGAGTCTTTTCTCAAGTACCTGAAATCTGTTCCTTTGAAATGTAATCAGTCATCAGAAAGGACAGATCTGTCTCCCAGATTACCCTCAGAGGAAGGGTAGAAGCCTAACTTCAAGAGAAACGCCATTTAGCAGACACAGATGGCCCAATCACACTGATACTGACCAACCCTCTTACCCATTTTTTTGCTAATTTTTCTCTTCCATGACTCTGCTCAAGCCTCTACTCATTCCCCCAGCCCCACTCCCATATTTTCCCAGTCACTTCTATGCAAATCGAAATTGAGCTCAGCTCTTCTACCACCATGATTATTGAACAGTCTGTTTTTACCACCTTTAATCAATGTCTGGCTTTAACTTTGACAGTAGCCAGAGTAGAACAATCCACATATGCAGAGGAATGAATACATGAGTAACAATTTCTCATCAGAAACAGTAGAAGCCAAAAGACAATGGAACACCTTTAAAGAGCTGAAAGGGGAAAAAACCAAACTCAACCTAAAATCTATATCCAACAAAAATATCCTTCATGTAAGAAGTCAAAACAAAAACATGTCCAGGTAAACAAAAACTGAGAATTCATTTGTAGCAGACTATGCCCAAAGAAATGCTAAAGGAAAGTTCTTCAGGGTAAAAAACAGCAATAGATGAAAACTCTTAAGTCACTGAGAAAAATTAAGAGAACTAGAAAGCATTAAGTATGCAGATAAATGTAAAAGACAGTATTTTTCTCTTAATTTCTACAAAAAGGAGATGGCTATTATAGCAAAAATTATAACTCTAAAAGTATGTGGATGCAATTTGTATGACAACAGCCAACAGAAACAAAAAGATGTGTTAAAAACAGCTACACTGTTGCAAAGCTAAGGATTCATATTGTCACTGAGAAAGCAACCCCTGCCCAAAAAAAAGGAGGAGGGACATAGCAAAAAAAGCATAGAGAAAATTAAAATGAAACACTAAAAAATAATTAACCCCAAAGGAAGGAAAGAAAAGGGAGAAGAAAAATCAGATGATAACAGAAAACAGAGAATCAAGTGTAAAGAGTAAAACAAGAGTAAATCCACCACATCAATAATAACATTATACATAAATACACCACACATTCCAATAAGTGGCAGAGACTTGTCAGAATGAATACAAGATGTAAAATATCTACAAAAAAGATGTACTTCAAAGAGAATACATTGACTAGCTGAAAATATAAGAATGGAAATACACAGTTCATGCAAGCAATAAGCTTAATAAAACATAGTATCAGAAATAATAAGGCTTCAAGACTAAGAATATTACCAGAGGTAAAAAGAGACATTTCCTAAGAAGGTCAATTCATCAGAAAATATTAACCATCCTGTATGCATCTAAAAATACATTTCAAAAGACAAACAAAAACTAACAGATCTAAAGGAAGAAATGAACACATCAATAATCAGAAACTTCAGTAACTCTTTGGATAATTAGACTGCAAAAAATAAAAATCCATCTATCATAGAAGAGCTGCACAATACAATCAACCACCTGATCTAACTGACATAAACAGAATCCTTTTCAAGTATACACGGGACATTAAGAAAAAGAGAACCATATATTGGGGCCATAAAAAAGGGTCAATTAATTTTGAAACTTTGGGATCTTATAGATTCTGTTCTTTGGCCACAAGAGAAATTAGAAACCAATGACTGAAAGATTCTTAGAAAAGTCCCAAGTATTTGGAAATTAACAACACATTTCTAAATAACCCATGGGTCAAAGAAGAAATCACAAAATAAATTAGGAAATACTTTCCATGATAATGAATCTACGATACAAGAAATTTGGGAGGGGATGCTAAATCTAAACTAGTGCTTAAAGGGAAATTTATTGCTTAACAACTACATTAGAAGGAAGAAATATTTTAATGACCTAATCAACAATGATATGATTCTAATTAACATTGTACCGGAGGTCCTAGCCAGCACAATATGGCAAGAAAAAGTGAAAAGCAAAATTGGAAAGGGAAGAAATGAAACTACTTTTCACTTTTCTTTTTTTGAAAAAAGCCAAACTCAAAGAAACAGAGAGCAGAATGTTGTTTACCAGGGGCTGGAGGGTGGGGAAAAATGGATATACGCTGGTCAAAGGATACAAACTTTCAGTTATAAGAGTTATAAATTCCGGGGATCTAATGTACAACATGGTGACTATAATTAACAATACTGTACTACATACTGGAAAGTTGTTAAGAGAACAGATCTTAAAAAGTTATCTCTCCCCACACAAAAAACGTTATGTGAAGGGATGGAGATGTTAACTAACTTTACTGTGGTAATCATTTGGCAGTATATGTATATCAGATCATCACACTGTACATGTTAAACTTACATGTTGTATTGGCAATAATCTCAAGAAAGCTGGAACAAAAGCCCTGCTTTTTTTGGACAATGATATAATTGTTTATATAGAAAATCTCTGAAGCAACTTCTAGAACTCATTAGTAAATTTAGCAATGCTGCAGGATGTAAGGGCAACTTATAAAAATCCATTATATTTCTATATACTAGCAATAAACAATTTGAAAATTAAAATTTTAAATTCCATTTACAATAGTGTCAAAAAAACATTTAGACAAAAGGTTTAAAGCAAAATATACAAGGCCTATATACACTAACATCTGAAAACTGTGCTGAAAGATATTAAATAAACCTAAGTATACAAAGAGATACACTATATCTAAATATTAAATGACTTAAGATTTCTATCTTCCCTAATTCCCTAATAATATTTGGTCTATATTTTTTCCAAATCCATTGCAATCATGATTTCAGCAAGGCATTTTTATAACAATTGACAAGCTGGTTAGAAATGCAAAGGATCCTAAATAGCAAAACAATCTTGGAAAAGAAGAATTACAACACGGGTGAGATGTGTTTATCTCAGAAATACTTAGCTGGCTAAAAGAAGCTGAACATAAATGACTAGATATTGAATGATTCCATTCACATGAAGTTCTAGAAGGGGAAAAAAAAAAAAACAAATTGAAAGCAAAAAAAAAAATTCAAACAGTGGTTGCCTCAAAAACCATTGGGAAAGCACAGGAAAGAATGTTCTGGATGATGAAAATGTTCTATTATCTTGATACAGTGTAAACGCATTTGTCAAATATCATCTTATTGTGCACTTATGATTTATGTACTTTGCCATTTGAAAACTGTACCTAAAAAAACTAACAACAAAAAACCCAAGAAAAAAAAAAAAAAAGAACTCAATTAGACAAAACTCAGAATGAAAATCAGCAACAAAAAAATATTCATATAATAATTTAGTATATGATAAAGCTCCCTATGAACTTATAGGGAAAAATCTCTAAAAATCATATTAAGTGAAAAAAGCAAGCACAGTATGTATAGTAAGCTACTCTCTTAAAAAAAAAAAAGTATCGGGCGCCTGGGTGGCTCAGTTGGTTAAGCGACTGCCTTCGGCTCAGGTCATGATCCTGGAGTCCCGGGATCGAGCCCCACATCGGGCTCCCTGCTCAGCAGGGGGTCTGCTTCTGCTTCTCCCTCTGACCCTCTTCCCTCTCATGCTCTCTCTCATTCTCTCTCTCTCAAATAAATAAATGAAATCTTTAAAAAAAAAAAGTATGTATATGTGTATGCCTCAGGACACACACACACACACACACACACACACACACCATGAATGGGTTATCTGAGGTGGAGGAGGGGAAGAAGAGTTTTCAATGTATGTTTGTTCTGTTTGTATGTATGCATGCATACATACAAATGTATGGTGTATATGTGTATGTATACACATATATGTGTATACATATACAGATTTTTAAACCATGTGAATATATTGCCTTTTTCCAAAATTAAACAAATGAAACAAAATACTGCCACAGAATTAAATGCAAGTCAAAACATCTTGACATTTCTATAAAAAGATATGCTTCTAACCTTAGATAACTAAGCATAAGAAGTACAAACTGTTATTTCCTATTCTGCGTCATTTCAGCTCACGTTGGGCATTACTGTAGGAGATGATAAAGTGCCAGTGAGAGTCCTGTTCATTTTCCTCGGGCACAATGTCTTCTCTCTCTAACATAGGCCTTTGGAACCCATTTTCTTCCACATGCATTTATGTCAATAGCCCCTTCCTAGCCACTTGTTGACTTAACTACTAATTCTTTAGGTATGCCTACCAAATTCAGGGCAATTTTTAAGACCTAGCAATCTAGGGGATTTAAATCAGGTGGTTTTAATCACCCCCTCCTTCCTTAAGCATTGATTTTCTATAACCACATTTTATTTTGCCTGTAAGACCCTGAGCTCCCAAAGATGTCTGTGTATCTACCAATGAGCAACAAGGTAGACTAAATTAGTATTTGTTGAGCATAAAAACTGGATCACAATACTCCTAGTCACACTAAAGCATGTATTTTAAATAACAGTGCAGAAAAATGGCTCTCTCAGGTTTTCAGTTTGTTAATAAGGAGGGGCAAGTTACAATTTCAAGTATGGACAGTTCCTGAAAAATATTAAAAGAAACAAATGTAGGGCACCTGGGTGGCTCAGTCGTTAAGCGTCTGCCTTCAGCTCAGGTCATGATCCCAGGGTCCTGGGATCGAGCCCCGCATCGGGATCCCTGCTCTGCAGGAAGCCTGCTTCTCCCTCTCCCCCCCCCACCCCCCCACTTGTGTTCCCTCTCTTGCTGTATCTCTCCCTGTAAAATAAATAAATAAAATCTTAAAAATAAATAAATAAAAAAATAAAAGAAACGAATGCAGGAAAAATGTTAAAGAAAGAGCACTAACTGTAACAACTATATGAAAGCTCTTTTATACATTCCCTATTCCAATAAATCTAGAATATCATCTATTTAAAATACATTATTTTGTGTTAATGTAAAAGAAAACACTTCTAATTTTATTTACAAGATGCATCCCAAAGTGAAAATATGTTCATCTTAGACTCAGTGAAATATGTAGTAACAATTACTTTCACGCGTTAGCGACTACGTGTCAGGTACCGTGTAAGACTTTACATCATGGACCTTTGTAATAACCTGCAAGCTATGTATTACTATTTCATTTTAAATTTGGGAAAACTCAGCCTCAGAAAGAAAATAAAATACCCTCACCAAGGTCATACACCTAACAAGTGGCAGGGTCAGGATTCTAATCCACATCTTACCAAACAATGCTTTCCACTCTACCAAGAGCTTTCTGAGCTTTTACTTTAATACCAACTACACCAGCATTTCTATGACTAAAGCCTAGAGATCTGTGGGCACCTCAAATATAGTACTTTTTTCAAGGGTCTGTCTGGTTCCTACAATACCTTGATACATTTTTATTGTGAGAAAACAGTAACTTCCATATCCCCGTATCCTGGGTCACTGGATAAGCACCAGTCTTTACTGCTTCATCACGGCAGTGTCTGGGCTTGGGTCTGTTACAAACACCTCAGTGCCAAGGGTAAGTAGAGAGATTGACTTAACATGGAAATGATGACATCACACCATTTGAAAGGCCAAATGAATCAGGGTGTGTGCTATTTAAATGTTTCATAGTAGTTGCAGAGAAAAGAAGTAGAATTTAGCAACACAGAGCACAGGGTAGTACAGACCTCAAAAGAACCCTAGTCATGGGTAGCATGCAGTACCACAATCACAAATGGAAACAGAAAATCAGTATTAACAAAAAAGGCATCATTTGTTAAAATGACGTTAGAATTTTCTTAGTTACAGAGCTCAGTATAAATTAGCCTTTTCTGATAAGCTTAAAGTTTACACTAAATTAGTTTTTTTTTTTTAGAATTTATCTGAGAGAGAGAGCACAAGAGAGCTCAAGCAGGGGGAATGGCAGAGGGAGAGAGAGAAGCAGGCTCCCCGCTGAGACAAGGGGCTCGATCCCAGGTCTCTGAGATCATGACCTGGGCCAAAGGTAGACGCTTAACAGACTGAACCACCCAGACTCCTCACTAAATTATGTTCCTATATATTTAAACACTATTAAGGGAAGCCACAGAAATGTCTGTACATTACTTGAATGTGAAAAGCATCTACATGCATATCAAACTGTTTACAAGTAAGAATAATAGAGGATAGGTCTGAGAAGGCTAAACTAATACACACACTTGGTGAAATCAACAATATATCCCGAAGAAAGTACTGAATTTTATTATCATTAATATTATCTTAGCACTATCCCAAACACATTAGCTCAACACTTCCTAAATTTATTTGACCATCTGACTTCAGGACATTCTAAAAATTGAGTACTAAAAAATATCATATTAATGGTTAAAAACATGAACTTGTCTCAGATAAATTCCGACCGATCAAAGCTTGATATTGTTCACTAATGCAATTAACATAGAATATTGCAAACATGTTTAAATAGGATGTAATAGACCATAAATCATCTACAATGCTGTCTCTGCATCAATACACAGATGAGCAAGCATGCCCATTTGAGAATCTCATGCAAAGTCCTGCAGTCTTTGTATGGAACACAATTTCTTACAGGCAGATTATCCCCTAGCAACTGTGTAAGCTTCTTGCATATACTGACTGAATCTTAAAAAATCTGGAGAAAAGAGGTTAAAACAGCTATTACAATCATCAGGACACTAAAGTGCCAAAAAGTTTGCGTGGCACACAATGTATTACTGATCACTGGACTAGTCAGATAATTAGCTAGGTTTACTTGCTATTAAGTCTGGCAGAAATTCTTACAGAATTTCCCTAGTAATCACTTTTATAAATATCAGTAAAATTAACGCTTAATGCTTTTCTTCATCTAAGAATAAACTGACCTTTGAAAACTGAAGTTAAAATTTTAAGTCTAGTGTACAATTTACCAACTATATACATGCAGAGGTATTTTCTATACGCATCTACATTAACATTTTGTACTTCTTTCAAACAGACATTATGTTTGTTAATATACTGTCTATATTAAGGACATGTATATTTATTTATATACTTGTTATCAGGAGACAAAAGAGAAATGATGAAAACTAAGTTCAAGACTGAAGGCTCAGACCACAGAATCCTATAAACTATGAGTTTTACTGTTCTTCTCATATTTGCATGATTTACTGCAGCAGTTCAACTACCAGTGTCAAGTAATAAACCTTACACTGTTTTACCAATTTATTATTTTTCAATACCTTCTTGCCTAAAGAGTATATTTCTTCTACAAATCAAAACGAGTAAGAATCCAGCTTGTCAAGATTATAAAGCATGCTGAACACTAAAATTAAAGGGGTTAACAAATTAGCAGAATGGTATCAGCAAAAGAAACTTCACTCGAGGCTCCAGCTCGATTACAGATATACTCAAGAAATATGGACTTCATGGAACAATCTGTAACTACCCATCTGTAATTATTTCTCCTTACAACAAAACACCCCTTTCATTTCATATGTAACTAGCAGGGACTAACATTTATATTTTAAATAGCTCAGGAATCAAGAACTGATCGTTGTAATAAAAAGACCATGTGTCTCTGTAATTACACATACTATAACTGTCTGTGTACTTCATCACCACTCTGCAGCTAAGGGGTGGGAAACAGAAAAAAAAAAAAAAAAGAAAATGCCCACCTCCAGATTTTTTTTTTTTTTTGCCTTCCTTCTATCAGAAGCTTTAGGAACAATCTTGTCCTTAACAAATCAGCAAAGGGTCCAAGTGAACAATTAAGAAATTTTCATTGGTTGGGGCGCCTGAGTGGCTCAGTCGGTTAAGCGGCTGCCTTCAGCTCAGGTAATGATCCCAGGGTCCTGGGATCGAGCCCCGCATTGGGCTCCCTGCTCAACGGAGAGCCTGCTTCTCCCTCTCCCTCTGTCTGCCGCTCTGCCTACTTGTGCTATCTCTGTTAAATAAATAAATAAAAATCTTAAAAAAAAAAAAAGAAATTTTCATTGGCTACAGAAAACTTTAAAAATTGCCAACACTTAGGGGTGCCTTAATTAAGCATCTGACTCTTGATTTCTGCTCAGGTCATGATCTCAGGGGTTGAAAAATCGAACCCTGCATCTGGGTCCGCGCTCATCGCAGAGTCTGCTTGGAGATTCTCTCTCACCCTCTGCTCTTCCCCACCACACGCATGCGTGCTCTCTCTCTCAAATAAATAAATCTTAAAAAAAAAAGAAAGAGGGGAGCCTGGGTGGCTCAGTCGTTGGGCGTCTGCCTTCGGTTCAGGTCGTGATCCCAGGGTCCTGGGATCGAGCCCTGCATCGGGCTCCCTGCTCAGCAGGAAGCCTGCTTCTCCCTCTCCCACTCCCCCTGCTTGTGTTCCCTCTCTCGCTGTATCTCTCTCTGTCAAATAAATAAAAAATCTTTAAAAAAAAAAAAAAAAGAAAGAAAAAAGAAAAATTGCCAACACTTATTTTAAGCATTTGCTATGTACCTAGCATATTCAAAGTGCTTTACATATACTATCTTTTATACTCATATCAACCCTATAAAGTGAATTCACATTACCATTATTTTCAAATAAAGAAATAAATGTGAGCAGTTAAATAACTCAAAAGGTCACAGAGCTATTGAAGTAAGAGCCAGGACTTATATCCATTTCTGGCTGGCTTAAGAGCCTAAATTTTTCAAGGTACACACTTTTGCAGAATGATAGTGTAAATGAATGATTTCAAACTTTTATAGTAGTATGTACTGAGTATATTTTCTTCTTTTCTGTATTCTTAATACTCTGGCATTTGGGGCCTTGATGGGGAGGTTGTTCCTCCCAGGGCTAATTCCTAGAGAGAGCAAGAGACTCCCTCGGGAGTGCACCTTTCTCACATAAAAACCAACCTCTCCAGAGCCCATACCCCTAACTAATAAACTCTCACACATCATGCCAATATTCCTCCTGCCATAAATCACCCTAGAGCTAGGTACTGGACAACTAGGAGTGACCCCTAGTTCCAGAGCCTGATGAAATTATTCAAGCTACCCAAACCTAATCTCTCTCAGCATACCTACCTGGAATTGCCCATTGCTTCCCTGGAAAATTCCAACAAAGGTTCTGGGGTATGCTTGGTCCTTGCCCCTCTATTTATCAACCCACCTTATTTTTTGATATATTAAAATTTAAGTTGCAGATTCCTCAAATCTAGACACTTAAACATACATATATTAACTAGAATTCATTGCTCACTTGTTTTTTTTTTTTTTTAGGTAAAATTACATAACATGAAACAAACCTTAATGGTGCCATCTTGTTTTATCCGTTGCATAAAATGTGTTAACCCCCAACCCTGACAAGAATATCCACCCAGAAAGCCCCTAATGCCCTTTTATCAGTCAATTCCTGCCATCCCCTCTCCCATCCTGAGGCAATCATGGATCTGTTTTTTTCACCATATCTTTAATCTCTTTTAGAACTTCTGCATAGAATCATACAGTATATTCTCCTTTGGGTCTGGCTTTTTTGACTCAGCATAATGATTTTGAGAGTCACCCATGTGACTGAATGGTGCTTGGACTTTCCATTACATAAACAGACCACAATTTGTTTAGTTATTTTTTACCAATGGACACCGACCTGTTGCCAGATCTGGGGTATTATGAATAAAGCTGCCATGAGCATTCAAGTAAGTGCATGCCTTTTTGTGGACACATGTTCTGTCTTGGGTAAATACCTAGAAGTGAAATTCTTAGAGGTTATTGGGTAGATGCATGTTTAGTTTTAAAAGAAAGTGCCAGACCTTTTCTCCCAAGTCGAAAGTACCATTTTATATTCCCTCCTTCAATATATGAAAAGTTTCTGGTTGTTCCACAGCCTCCACAACATTTGCTGTGGTCAGTTTACTTAATTATAGCCATTCTGGTGGCTGTGCAGTGGTATTTCATAGTGGTTTCAATTTGCATTTTCATGATGACTAACAATATTGCACACTTTCCACTGGTTTACTGGCCATTGGTATGTCTTCTTTTGTACCTAAATTTTTTCCCCATTTTTAAAATTAGATTCTGAGTTCCAGAAATTCTTTATAAATTCTGGATACAATCCTTTTGTCAGAAAGGTTTTGCAAGTATTTTCTTCTATTTTGTGATTTGCTTATTCATTTCTTAATGTTTTCTGAGATCCTTTTAGTATTAATGAAGTCTAACTTATCAAATTCCTCTTACCGCTTTCTATATAAAAACCACAATAACCTTTGCCTATCCCCAACTCACGAATATATTCTCCTATATAGGCTTTTAGATGAGAACTATGATCTGGAATTTTTTTTTTTTTGAATGGCGTAAGGTGGCATCAGAGTTCATTCTTCCATATGGATATCCAGTTCTTCCAGCATTATATGTTAAAAAGACTTTCCTGTCCCTATTGGATCACTTTGGCATCTCTGTCAAAAATCAAATAACCTTATCTCTTTGGGGTTATCTATTCTATTTATCTTTTTGTTTTTATGCCAGAACCACACTGTACTGATTACTGTAGCTTCATGGAAAGTCTTAAAGTCAGGTAATTTAAGTCCTCTTTGTTTTTTCTTCTCAAGATTGCTTTGGATATTCTAGGCCCTGTGCATTTCCATGTAAATTTTAGGGTAAGTCTGTACATTTCCACACACATGAGGAAAAAAAAAAAAAAGCTCTTTAGGGAGATTGATTTGGATCAGACTAAATTAGAAGAAATTGACTTAATATTCCTGAGTGTTCCAACTCATAAATATGTCAATTTATTGCATGGTAGTTCCAACATGTAGGTCATCTCAGGGTTGGTCTCCATTGGTCTCCTATTGAGACAGGGTCACATTTTCTTCGTTCTTCATATGTTGACTAATTTGGGACTATATGCCGGACACTGATTGGTATGTGACAGAGATGCTAGATTCTGTTCTTTTTCTCCAATAAGGGTTAACGGTTTTTGTTTTGGCTGGCAATTAATTTGTTTGCACTTAAACTGCAAATTCTGTCTTTGAACAATTCAAATCCATTTTTTACCTTTAACTAGGCTGCATGCACTAAGTCTACCCTACATATGTGTGGGTTCAGGGGTCAGTCCAGTGATTTTGGTGACGTTCTTAAGCAGAATCTGGGACTCTCACATTCTGTTCTGTAGCTCTTTCCTTGCTAGGATTTTCCCCTCACTCTTCAGCCATTATGGTTGTCCCAAACTCCAACCTCTGGTTTATCAGGACAGAAAAAGTGGGTTTTGGAATGAAATTTTAGCTACTCTGCACATTCTGCATGGATAAAAAAAAGCTTATTAAAAACAAAATTCACCTTTTCTTCTAAGAGTCAAATCTCCTCCAAAAGAAGTCTATTTTTGTTTACTCTCTAGTGCCCTATGTTTTTCTTTTTATCTTGTGCAGTTTATAACTGTAATCTGAGGGAGTGGCATTCTGGTAAAAGCCTGTCTATGTAAGAATTCTCTATCCATTCATCTTTAATTTCCCTCATCAGGGTTTTGAAATTTCAGTGTAGAGATCTTGTGTCTTTTAAAAATTTTATTGAGACTATTTTTAAGTTTGATACTATTCGCAGCACTGGTTTCTTAATATCACTTCCATATTTATGAAAAAATGGATTTTTAGACACTGGATCTGTAAAGTGCAGCCTTGCTAATAAATTTAATCATTTCTTTTAGATGTTTTTGTAGATTGCTTTTAAAAGGTTTCTTACATGATCATGTCATCTACAAAAACCAAGTTTTGACCCAATCTTTCAGATCTTTATGCCTTTTACATTTCATATTCCACTGGCTAGGTCCTCCACTAAAATAATGAATTGAAGACACAAGAGTGGACAGACATCCTTGTCCTGATTCTAATATTGGGAAAACACTATTTTATGATTCTCTCAGCTGTCAGTTTTTCTTAAATGTCCTTTATCACACTGAGGAAATCTCTTGACATTTCTAGTTTGCTGGGGGTGTTTATCATGAATGGGTGAATTTTGTCAATTGCTTTTGACCAAGTGGGGTGATCTTATGCTTTTTCTCCTTTGTTAGTGCAGTGAATTACACTAATTTTTGAAATTTATAAATTAAACTTGCATTTTTGGGATAAATCTCACCTGTGAAGTATTCTTTTTATATATTGCTGTTTATTTTAACAATTTTTTGACAAATATTAATCCATAAATTTTCTCCTCTGGATGCTGTCTTTGCCAAGTTCTGGCATTGGGGTTATGTTGGCCTCATAAGAGAACTTTTTTTCTGAGTTTCTGTAAGACTGATATTATTTCTTGCTCAAATGTTTGAAATTACCAGGAAAGCCACCCACACCAGTAGTTTTCTTTGTGGTAAAGATTTTAATTATGAATTCAGTTTTCTTTTTTTAAAGATTTTATTTATTCTTCTGAGAGCGAGCGAGCATGAGTGGGGGGGGCGCACAGAGGAAAAAGCAGACTCCATGCTGAGCAGGGAGCTGGACATGGGGCTCGATCCCAGGACCCCAAGATCATGATCAGAGCCAAAGGCAGATGGCTCAACCGAGCCACCCAGGGACCCCATGAATTCAATTTCTTTAATTGATACAGAGCTACCCAAATCTTCCATTTCTTCTTTCATCAGCTAGGATAACATTTTTTAAGAAAGTTGACCATTTCAAACTTAATAGCATAAAGTTATTTAAAATATATGCATATTAGGCTTTTAATGTCTGTAGGACATTTCATTTCTAACAGAGGTAATTTATGTTTATGGTCTCTATCATGTTCTTTCTCACCATTAGTCTAAGAGGGGTTTACCAACTTTTTGCTCTTTCTAAAGAACCAGCTTTTGGCATTGATAATTACCTCTACTGTCTTTCTTCTAATCACGGATTTCTTATTATTTTTTTTCCCTTCTACTTACTTTCCATTTTCTTTGACTTTTGTTTCTACTTTCTTACATGAAGTCTTAGGTAAGTTTTCTAATATGGTTATTTAAAGCTATAAATTTCCCTTTAAGCACAGTTTCAGCTACATCCCACATATCTGATATGCTGTAATTTCATTATCACTTAGTCTGAATTATATTGTAATTTCTCTCATGGTTTTCTTCTAAATAACCCATGGGTCAAAGAGCTGTGTCGTTTAATCTCCATTTTTTAAGATGTTTTATTGGTATTGATTTCTAATTTCGTTCTGTTGTTGGTAGAGAATATACTTTTTTGATTTCAACCTCTTAAAATTTATTGAGACTTCTGCCCTGCAAACAGTCTTTCCTGGTATAGTTACCATGAGCACTTGAAAAGACTGTATTATACTGATATTAGATTTAGTAGTCTATAAACATCAAGTCAGTGGTTAACAGTGTAATCTAGATCTTCTATGTCTTTACTGATTTTTTGGGGCCTAACTGAACTCTCCAACTGTAACTGTGGATTTGTGATTTTGACCCATTAATTCTTCCAAGTTTTACTACACATATTTTAAAGCTTTTTTGTTAAGCAGGTACACATTTATGTTTATGGCTTCTTGATGTCAGCACTTCAGAGAGGTCATTTTACAATGCACGTATCAGCACTAAGCCCTTACACATATTAAATCACTTGACCTTCCAACAACCCATGAATCAGGCACTGTTATCCCCACTGGACAAATGAGGTAGTGGAAGCACAGAAGTAAAGTCACATGTCATCATGCAGCCAGCAAGTGGCCAGAAGAGGTTGCATTCTTAATTACCAACGCTATTCTGCCTCTTATATAGTTATTAAAAACAAACAATAAAAACACAGCAAGACAAAACTAAAACAGTAACTTTAGTATAGTATCCCAGGTAAGTAAAACCTTCATAGAATGTGCTTAATTATAAAAATTAGAGATTTTGCGATGAGTTAATTTTCTCAGGGGAAAAAAAAAAAATTTTTTTTTTTTTTAAAGATTTTATTTGTCAGAAAGAGAGTGAGAGAGAATAAGCAGGGGGAGCGGCAGGCAGAGGGAGAAGCAGGCTCCCTGCTGAGCAAGGAGCCCGACACGGGACTCGATCCCAGGACTTTGGGATCATGACCTGAGCTGAAGGGAGACGCTTAACTGACTGAGCCACCCAGGCGTCTGGGGGGGAAAAAATTCTTTAGACAAGTAAATTGGCACAGCCACTCCCAAATCAAAATAGGAGGAGACAACAGAATCCCTATGGTCAAAGTCCTAGAAGGATAAAACTGGTAACTCTTATTCTTCTTTGGTTTGGTATAGTTCTTAGAAGCAGAAAGACCAAGTAAGGATTGAAAAAATATTTCACCTTTACCTCTAAATGTTATATTGAAAACACTACTTTGAGACCTTGCTAGATGTTCCAACTGCCTTTGAAAAACATCTCCCACACAAATAAAATAGTCCCTATCACTGAAGTCCCTACAATTGATTTTAAGTATCAATTCTAGGGGGGCCTGGTTGGCTCAGTTAAGGGTCAGACTCTTGATTTTGGCTCAGGTCATGATCTCAGGGTTGTGAGATCGAGCCCTGCATCTGGGTCTTCGATTAGTAGGGAGTCGGCTTGAGATTCTCCCTCTCCTTCTGCCCCTCCCCCACCCCCTCACACTCACTCCTGCTCTCAAATATATAAATCTTTAAAAAAAAATTTTTTTAATTAAGTATCAATTCTAAAAATAGTTGCTCAAAATATTTCAAGTTCATCCAAAAACAAACTTTTCACTTACGAAAAAAAAAGCTAATAAAATGGGCTCAGAATATTTATTTTAATAATGTAGCTAATAGATTTTCGAAATTTTTATATATTCTTTTAACAATTAAAAATGTATCCTAAATGACAAAAAAAAATCCTAATGGAAAATATAAGTACGTATCATTCCAATCTTTTAAATTAAATAGATAAAACAAGAATTAAAATACAGAATAGAATTCTGTAAAAACTCAACTTTCTAAGTCATACATTTTTGTGGTGCTTGTATTTGGTTGTAAAGAAAGGTTTTTTAATCTGACATTTTTAAAAATTAGCATCGTATAAAATAAAAATCAACTCACATTTGTAAACACTTTGAAGTTGACAATGTTTTTACATGAAGAAGTTATAATGTATAGGTAATATACATAGACAAATGTATTACTTACAACTGTTAATGCAAATTATACGAGCCATCACATAAAAACAATGAGGAAAAAATTCTCTCAAGTTCTTAAAATATTTTTCTTTATAAATTTTGTTCAGTATCGAACTCTGAACTTTCACACTGTCCTTAACACAAATATAGCCTCCCTTCACCTGCTCTCCTGCATTGGCCTAGCAAACTTGGAAGTAAACCAAGTCAGGGAGAAATTATATCTTCTTACAAACGTATAAAGTCATACAAAGAAGCAAAGCTCATAAAAGAAAAAAGTATGGGAGGAGGGAGTTAATCAAAAATCTTACATAGTTCTAATGTAACATTATGCATGATCAGTTTCCTAAGGGCCTGAAGACCACCATTCCGCAGTGCTTCCCATAATGACTCAACAGCAGAGCTACAGCTGGATTCTGAAAGACTAGTATAACTGTTTAAAGGGGGGAAAAAAGATGGTAAAGAAGGAAACTCCAATTATAATAAAATCGCCTCTTGGGAAATAAAGCCTCATTGGAAAATCTGACAGGTATCATGGTCAATTACATTCAGAAAAGAAGTTTCATGCGTTGTGAAAATGGTAATGTACCATCCCTCCACTCTCATATATTCTATCCATCGCCAGCCCCACTAACCTTGGACTCCCGAAAGTTTTCAAAAACAAGAACATAGACGGCTTCTTCGACAAGCAGACTCGGTGAACCCCGCCCACTCTCACGCCCTTTCACACTCCAAAAAGCTCTTGTCCACCTGCTCTCCTTCCAGCAGTCACATTTTGGAATGATCCTAGGGCTGCTCGAGTCCTACTCAGATGTATGGAGTAACAGTAGATCTCTTCAGAAACTAACATGTTACCCTGCACAAAATGAAAACTTTATCCTCCCAATCTTGCTAACCCCACCTCCTCCGGGACTCTGCAGCTCTTATTTTTAAGAGGGGGTTTTAGAGGAAAAAGGAGCAGCCTTATGGGGCCGACCAGATTGAGAGCTGATGTGACAGCAATGTGGTGCTGACGTCCTGTGAGGCTCAGAAGGCCAGTGCTGCCTCTTACCTGCAGTCAGCTCCTGGTGCAGGTACTTCCCTGGCTGGTCTGCCTGGGCCACTGCAACACTCCAGGTTGGGCCTCTTGATCATTTTGAGACAACTTCAACTACCTTAGTGTAAAGTCTGGACCTTGGGAAAACTTGTGCATCTCTGATCCATCAAACTCTGAACATGCTGGCTCTTCTCACTGTGCCTGCTCTTCATTCTACTGATGCAGGGGCAGCTCTATCTGGCCTCTCACTTGTTAGCCATTTTCAGGTGGAAGGCAGGTACCGGTCTTTTTATTTCCCAAACCTCAGCAAGTCAAATGGGTACGTTCTCCTGAAGCCCCTCAATGTGGACGAAAGAAAGGGGAAATGCCACAGCATATACTGCGTTCTGCAAAGAAATTCTCATATGGGATCCCTCTTACAAGCTCCTGCATTTCTTCTATATAGCCTAGAAGTGAGTGATGGGTTAACCATAGCCACAACTGTCTCTGGAATCCCGTCTGCAAGTCCTGCCGCTGAATGGTCTACTGCACCTCAGTGTTGAATATAGGTTACTTGCAATCTACTGATCTCAGATTTGGGGGTCTCTGAATAAATACCAGAGGTGTCCCCATTTGAACATTCTGTTACAATTCTACTTCCAGGGGCGCCTGGGTGGCTTAGATGGTTAAGCATCTGTGTTTGGCTCAGGTCATGATCCCAGGGTCCTGGGATTGAGTCCCGCATCAGGCTCCCTGCTCAGAAGGGGGCCTGCTTCTTCCTCTCCCTCTGCTGCTCCCCCTGCTTGTGCTCTCTCGCTCTGTCAAATAAATAAATAAAATCTTAAAAAAAAAAAACAATTCTACTTCCAGGTAAGATAAAAGGTCATAGCAGGCTAATGTCACTGTTGCAACAACTAGAGGAAAAAAATAGCAACAACAACAAAAATTGTGCAAAAAGACAAGGAGAGCTGCTAACATAACCAGAACAGAATGAATCGAAGTTGTAAGAAGAAGAGGGCACCTGGGTGGCTCAGTCGGCTAAGCGTCTGCCTTGGGCTCAGGTCATGATCCCAGGGTCCCAGGATCGAGCCCCACATCTGCCCCTCCCCCTGCTCGTGTTCTCTCTCTCTCAAATGAATAAATAAAATCACACACACACACACGAAGGAGAAGGAAAATATTCTAGGTGAACTGAGGACTGCCTGTCATTCCCTTCCCAGAGCTCATATGCAGATTCTAGGAATAGGATGAAGGTCAGGCTTGGTCTGGGAAGAGAAACTCTACTGAAGAAAATAACAAAACTTTGAACAATCACAGGATTCTCCTCCCTCAAAGATGTTTGCCAGGGGCACCTGGGTGGCTCAGTTGTTAAGCGTCTGCCTTCAGCTCAGGTCATGATCCCAGGGTCCTGGGATCGAGTCCCGCGTCAGGCTCCCTGCTCTGTGGGAGGCCTGCTTCTCCCTCTCCCACTCCCCCTGCTTGTGTTCCCTCTCTAGCTGTCTCTCTGTCAAAAAATAAATAAAATCTTTAAAAAAAAAAAAAAAAGGTTTGCCAGATTGTAAAGATGTAATCCATAGGAGGCTCAAGAGCCAAACTCAAACCATGGAAAGAAGGACAAAAGTGAATCTCCCATGGTGTTTGTGGCAGGTGACAGAGGCCTGCCAGGCCTCTGGGGAGCCCTATTCAAGGAAAAGGGAAGCCCTATTCAAGGAAAAGGTACGAGCCAGTGGTAGACTGAATCACAATAAATGGCAACCGAGCCCCAATCCTGCTCAATCCCCACTTAGATTAGGGGGATCAGCCCCTCTATCCACCTGACATAGGAAAGGTCAAATACTTTTTGGGGAAAGCATCACTTGCAGCACCTGTCATTCCCTCATACGCAATAATATGGCAGACCATCAAAACGACATGGCACATGAAGAGGCAGGGAAAAACGATAATCAAAAGAATGAACAGACCATGATGGAAGCGGGTTAACAGATGATCCAGATATTAGAGTTGGCATACGGACTTTAAAATAACTATCATAAATATACTAAAGAAAATTCAGGAAAACAGAGATGACGAATTTCAAATGAGAGTTGGAACCTACAATATCAAAGGAACATACCAAAACAGAAAAATACAGTATTTTAAATTAAGAACTCATTGAATGTGTTTAACAGCAGACTAAACACAGCATAAAACAGGATCAGTAAATGCAAAGTTAGGTCAACAGAAAATATCCAAATTGAAAAAGGAAGGAAAAATCAAAGAGTGAAATGAACAGAACATAAGAAACATGTGCTATCCAGTCATTTTAGCCCAAGTACCACAGAGGATTTAAAACCAGATTGCAGGATATCCTAAACTGGTGTTTTACTATTACTTTCCATCTCCATGGTCCATGTGTGGTGCTTTCTATTTCAGGTTCTTTAGCTGGTGGTACATTTACTTGTGAATCACTAGTGGGGACCACAGAGGCCTGGAAACACTCCACCGCAAGACAGGAAAGAGAAGGAGTAAACAGCACGGTTAAATGTTGTCCCCAATAATTATGATCTTCCCAGAATGTGGTTAGTAACACAGAAACGGTCTGGGCAAGCTGGAATGGCTCCAGATACAACTGGAAACAGACCAAGGATGCTGGCAAAAGAAAAAATGGTTGTAATTTCTTAAATGCCTATTATTTTAGCTAGGTTGATGAATGTATTCTTTAAAGCCAAGACAGTACATTAATAGGGCAAGAAAAGTGGAGAGGATATTTAGTGCATCAGGTGTTAAACATTACATTTACAGAGATTAATTAATCTGGGTACAATTCAGTAATTTTATGAAGAGACAAAATTCCTACAGCAGGGTGTTTTCCCTGATAAGGTAAATAATAAAAATGTCCTATGTAAGAATATATCCTCTACACAAAAGAGCTCTCAATACCAGCATCCTGCAGCAAGAGCATCCTCAAAACACCTAACTGTAAATGTAGGTACGAGATAAAGGTTAAAGCATCTTTCAAACTTGTTTCATAGGGCCCTACACCTTCCTCAGAAGGGCTTGCACAACTTATACACAGAACACACAGAAAATGACAAACTGGAGGCTGATAGAGGATAGCTGTGACCCGCAATTGCAAAGTTCTCATTTGCAGCTATAAAAAGTTTCACTGTTCTGATTTTATGAATAAATGTTATACATTTGAATAAACTATATTCTACATAATGCAATGTCACCTGGCAGAAACTTCTTCTAAGCATAGACAATACAATTTAATGTCTACAATTTAAGTCCTCTTAGAGAAACTGGAAGGAGAATGAAGACATGGAATATCTGTGAATAGTTCAAATAAATCACATTCATGATTATAGAGCTTCACAATTCACAAACCAAATTTATATTATTTCAAAGGACCCAAAAGTAGTACTGAGGAAATACTCAGGCAGTACCTACCACCCCTTTTTCACAGATGAATAGTAAAAAGTAGTCACGTGCCTCAGGATCCACATTCACCCAGGACTGAAGTGGACTCAAAAACAGGTTACCAAACCTCAAATTTAGAGTTCTCTCACATTCTCTCTCACGCTCTCTCTCTCTCTCTCTCTCTCTCACACACACACACACACACACACACAGATACTAATAAGTTGTATGTACCTATCTATGAATGAGGGAGAGAGGATTATTCTTACTCTCTTCTGAAAAATTAAAAGGAACTAGTTTAAGAAGAATTGAAGAATACCACTGCTTGGGTTTTTTAAAAAGACTTCTCTTTAATTCTTCCTGGGTTATACAGAAAAGCAAAAGAGTAGGAATATGAAGTTAGAAATAAAAGTTGACAATCCACATTTACTTTAAGTACTCTGATGTTTAAAACTTTAGAAGATGGAAAACAAAACCAAAAATCAGTAACAGCATTAAAAAGAAACATATTATCCTGAAAGGATACATAAAAAGTGGGTAATACAAGGATTTCTGAATAAAGTGGGCAAGGAGATGGGGGACACTAGGGTAGGGGAGACATTTCCCACTGTATCACAGGTGGGTGAATTCTGAATCATGTATACATACTAGTTTTTGTTTTTAGGAACATACTTTTTGAAGGAAAATACAGATATAAATGTATGTATTTCTAAAAGAATGTTAACAAAATGGAAATTTAATTGCCCTTTAACAGAAAAATGACTTCAAAGGGTAAAAAAAAGTAAAGATAAGAACAGTTTAAGTACTGAAAAAAAAAAGAATAGCTTAAGTATCGCCCAAAAATCCTATTTAAACATTTAACTGTGCTGGCTATAAAAGTAAAAAACTTTTATATATATATATATATATATATATACATATACATATACATATTAAGAAAAAACTATAGGACATTCCTTTTTTTTAGATTATCCATAAATAACCACTATTAACAATTTGGTGTATTCTCTCTAAAGATTCATGGTTAAGTGTTAACATTTTCAGAAGTATGTTTTATCAAGTTAAGAAAATTTCTATTTCTAATTTGTTAACGAATAAATATGGAATTCTATAAAAATCTCTTTCTAGAGGGCGCATGGTTGGCTCAGTCAGTCAAGCGTCGGACTCTTGGTTTCGTCTCAGGTCAAGGTCTCAGGGTCCTGAGATCCAGCCCGGCAATGGGCTCCATGCTCAGCACAAAGTCTGCTGGAGATTCTTTCTCCCTCTCTCCCTCTGTGCCTTCCCCACCCCACCCATGTGCAAACTCTCTCTCTCTCTCTCAAATAAATACAATCTTAAAAAAAAAAACCTTTCTAGATCCATCAAGATAATCAGAGTTGTTCTTAAATAGGACTATAGAGTATCTATATTAATACATTTCCTGTAGTTGAATCATACTTGCATTCCTGCAATAAACCTTTCCTAGTCATGATTTTGTCACTTTTTTAGTAACTCTAGTTTCTGATATTTATTTATAATTTTTCCATCTATTTTTATAAGTAACACTAGTATAAACTTTTACTATTCATGTTCAATTCTGGTATAAAATGAGCTGGTAAGTTTCCTTTATTATTAGAGTTAAGAAAACTAAGGGTCAGGATCGGGATTTTTCTAATTCTTTGCTATTACAAACAAAACTGAAATGAACACCAGCAATCTTTGACCATATTCCTGACAGTTCCCTTAGGATGAGACATCAAAAATGTGATTTCATGGTCAAAGCACCACCCGAGCCCCTTATAATTTATGTTTATGAAAATGAATTCTTCATTCCTACACATTTACATATAATGGATATTATAAAATTGCCATGTTACACCTCACAGGCCCTTACTTTTAACTTTAGAGTCTCCAACCCTATAGCAGTTTGGATTTTGCTTTATTGTAGATAATACACACTAAAAGCTTTTTCTTCTTCTGGTTGATTCATTACCCAAATATCAATGCCGTTCTCATTTCATGACTGAGTTGTCTTCCATTCCTTGGTCTCAAAAATGTTTGAGATATAAAAGCCTCATGAAGCTTTATTTGTACTATTCAGCTCATTGCAGCTTGACAGGTGAAGTTCTACCAATGAATCACTTTGTGTCACCACATTCAACAACGGGGAAGATGTAGTGACATGTGTGTGCTAACTAGTTTCTATCCCTTCAGAGACAAAACTATGAAGGCTGAGTAATTATATGAGGAGTAGGAGGGACATGGAGCCAGGGCTGTTTCTGCCCTAAATTTAGTCTCACTTTACGATTAAAAGAAAGGGGGTCGAGGGTGAAGAAACAGTTAACAATCAATACAACAGATATTTTAACAGAAAACATTTGCCATTTTTAAAAATTAAGTAATTTATGTTTCATGTTCTTCATCAGATGAACTTATTTGTATTTTGGGGTTTGTAAAACCTTAAGATTTTTTATTAACAACTTTCTTGCAATTTTAAGTACATAAATTTATACAGTAAATCCATTCTGTATCATATGTTAAATAATTTTGCCTAAACTACGGTTTGGATTTACCCATAAATGGACCTTTCCTGCCCCCACTCCCCAACCACTATGTAGTAGTTAAGAAATAACTAATAATCTAACACACATTAACTGTTCTCCTACTAAAAACAAAGCCAACTCTATAAAATATATGGGACCAAACCATAGTGTAAGAAGCTTAAACTTCTTGATAGACAACAAGCGGTATTAACAAATCTACATTTCTTACCAAAAAATCCGCCAAAACACAAAAAAACACCCACCAAATTAGACAAGCCAAGTTTCCAAGCTTCAAAGAACTTCTGACTGTAAAAAACATAATAATGGTCAACCACCACTTGACTTTCACTGTTCAGGTAAAAGAGTAAAAAAAAAAAAAAAATTGTCTTTAATGATCGAAAAGCCCTAGAATACGGAAAGATCTTTAAAAATAGGCTATAAGAAGAATGGAAAATAGGAAAAGAATGTTGACCAAGGTGACCTGCACGTATCTGAATCATCGGGCGCTACCTACTGTATCACTGTCTCCTTAAAGGAAGGGATGGTGCAGCTCTCCTCTCAGCTCCGCTCAGTCCAGAACCACTGCAATGCAATGGCAGCCTGAGGCGGGCTGCGCAGAGCTGTGGCTCCCCGGCTCCTGGCACACACAGCTTCTCTGGAGGAGGAAGAGAACCTACCAACCGGTCTCCCTGCGCCCACTCTCGACAGTCTCACAAACCATTCTCCTCCCTGCAGCCACATGCCGAGCTGAGACTCTTCGGTGACTCCACCTTCACCCACGCTCAGGTTGAGGTGCACCTTGTGGTTCCTTACCACCTACACAGCCTCAGCCGGGCCACATCCCGCCTCCGCTTTACAGCCTCCCAGGACACCAGCCAGCTTAGCACCCTTCAGCAGTGCCCCCCTTAGCGTCACTCTCAACACCGCAGGGCCACTCTGGCAGAACCCGGCCTCTCCTGACTAAATCCCTCCTTTACACCCATCAAGATTCAGCTCTGGCATCAATCCTTTTCCAGAAGGAAACTCTCCAAAAGCTGCAGGGTGGGCAAAATTCTCCTCCTCTGGACTAACTCCCTGAGCACACATCTTTCTTAACACCTACAGTACTTATGAAATGATCTTCTTTATTTTGTAAAGTTTATCTCCCTTACTAGAAAGCAACTCAAGAGCAAAGACCATATTTTAACTCTAGCGAGGAAGAGCATATCACACATGTAGTGGGTGTTTTTAATAAATGTTTACCGAACTGAAATTCCAGGCACTATACAATGAAAAATTAGCAAATGTAGCTTGACTTATTCTTAGCCAATTCATTACCAAGTCCTGTCAATTCTACTCCATCAAATCTGTCCACTTCATGTGTTAGCACAGCCACCGTGCCAGTCTACCCTCCAGCATCTCTCATTTAGACTACTTTACTAGCCTCCTGATCTCCCTCCTTCCAGACCCACTGTCCAGTCTACTACCTACATACACATACACACACACACAGCCCCCACTTCTCAAATAAAAAAAAAAACTTTAAAAATCCTTTTTTGCTTTCTATTATATTTAGACTAAAATTCAAACTCCCACTGTGCCTTACAATGCCATATTATCTGACTCCTTCCAAGTTTTATACTCATTTTGTATTCCTCCATCTCTCCTGGGCTCCTTTTAAAATCCTCCAATACAATAAGCTATTTCTCATCTGACTGTCTTTACACTAGCTCCTTCCTCTCCTAGAAGACTCTCCCTTCTCAAAGCTGTTTTAAGTGTCACAATCCAATCCAAAGCAGCTTTTTTATCCCTCAGTCATGGTCTTCTTTGTACTCATTACCATCTCAAATTATATCAATTTGCCCATTTGCTTAGTAGATCTACCAGTGTAGATCTATGCCTTAGAAGAGGAGGAACTGTGTGTGTTTTGGTCAGACTGTACCCCCAAGGGCCTAGAAATAGCACCCTGCATTCAGCAAGCCCTCATAAGCATTTGTAAAACAAAAGCATAAACAAAAAAAGTGACTCTTATTTAAGATATACATGAACCAAGTAAAATAAAAGAAATGGATAATTAACCTACCAAATAAAGCAGGAAACATTCTACTGTTATTATCTGCGAGTAGATAGGCTGGTGTTACTGGGATCTAGTATCAACAAGCATGCAGACTGTATTTTCCAAAGCTCACTGGAAATCTGTCAATCAAGTAGCATGGTTTCGTGTGCTATATGCTAGCCCACATGTCTGACACCACCAGAAGTCATTTTAGAAAATGCTATATGCTGCCACTCCCCAAAACCCTGTCATGTCCACCAATAGTAGTGAAACACTTAAAAACCGCTTGCTACTTTGTTAAAGAAACGGCATTTCTGACAGTGGTACTTATCTACAAGTAATTAAATTTACACTAATAAAACTTCAACCTCTTAAGTAACAGGCCCTTCTAAGACAAGAGGTAGGTAGGTCTTTGCGCCAGGTTCTAACTCTCTGGACATCTAAGAAGCTGCCCCCTAGACTGTTCTTTCTAAGAAGTAAAGCTGCAACTCAAAACAAAAATTATATAAATAAAATTCACCACAGTGTTAGCTGCCTCTGTTAACGCTTATATTGACTGGACTTTTGACCAAGGTGGGAGAAAACTCAGTCACCACTGCACTATGAGAGGAAAAGCCTTGACTCTCTATTCAAATGTTGTTCAATCCCAGAAATGAGGATAAGCTGCAATGAAGCACTTAGGCAATGAGGGTAAATGAACGCAGTGAAGATAAAACAATACAACTAAGTATTTTATTTTGCTTGATTAAACTTCATTGTTCAAGAAAATGACTTGTAAAACAAACAAGTCTTAACTAGTCAAACAAAACTGAAACGCCAGGTTAAGAAGAGTGGTCATATGTTTTAATAATCACTATTTACAGGTGACTTGACTATAAAAATTTCAGTAACTTTCCTTTGGCTTCCTTTAAGCAATTTTCAACAGTATGACCACAGAGGTTCTGCTCTATCGACACTTACCTTGGTATGGTGACACATTTAGTATTACAATTTTGAGTGGTGATGGCTTTCTCAAGCTCATCTAATCGTCCTGTTTTCTTTAGCTTCTTCACCAAACTTTTAACTGCTTTCTCACACCACTTTTCTTCTTGTCCGTTCTGCTCTCCTCCGCCTGCTCCTCCAGACCCACCAGCTGATTTCTTCCATCCCAGCAGCCTTTTCACAACCGGTGGAGTGAATGGCAAGATGGACGACATGCTCTTACCAAAGGCCGCAACCCGCAATGAGAGAAGACGTTCCTCTACCTAACCTAGAAAAGATACAGAAGGGATCGTTTAGAGGCTAACTTTAAAATCCAGTCATAACCTCAACATTGTCTCTAAAGCAAATTTGAAAATGAGACAAATTCAGATCATCAGAGCAGACTTTCAGAAGTCATCTTTTTCTCCCACGACAAGGTCTTTATGACTTTAAAGCAATTGTGGAAATAAACTCTAAAAAACAAAACCATGTTATAAG
This sequence comes from Neomonachus schauinslandi, assembly GCF_002201575.2. Lineage (NCBI taxonomy): Eukaryota > Metazoa > Chordata > Mammalia > Carnivora > Phocidae > Neomonachus > Neomonachus schauinslandi. The sequence continues at coordinate 26,069,000 of NC_058416.1, read as the reverse complement.
TGGACAAATACAATAATTTTGCAAGTAAAATCTTTACCAACACTGGGCAAATTTACCACTACAAATACTACTTCATTTTTAACTTTTAATAGTGTCAATAATTAAAATATTTTCACCAAATAATGAAAACCAATTCACCAAACATTAAAACTTCCACCAGAAAGTTTTTCTCACTTTTTAGGACACTTAACAAAAATATTTTTAAAATGTATTAAGTCTACTCTCCCTGAAGTCTCAAATTTTCATAACTAAGCATCATAAAGTAAAATCTAAAGTTGTAAGAAGGGAAAAGGCATCATGTGTGAAGTAAACAACAAAAAGTAAAAAGTAAAAACAAAAATTAAAAAAAATAAAGGTAAATACAGTTTGTGAAGAAATGGTTTGGTTCACTTTTATGATCCCTTGAGAAGACTTTAAGTTAGGCCTCTTTTCAAAAATATTTTTTCATTTTTATCTAAGTAACAAACAATATGTGTCCTAACTAAAGTCAAATATATTTCCTCTTCTCATACTGAAGTACAATTCCTTAAAATCTTTTAACTTTGACTCTTGCTATTTATACTTCAAGTAAGAGGCTCATGATGGTATCCCTTGAAACATCAAGTTTAGGTATTATCTACTGTTTTTAGAAAATGAGGATTTACACGACAACCGCTCACTTTCCTCCAACCTGAATTAATTATCTCCCAAAGGTAGTTTTGTGTCTGATGAGACTGGTAGTAAACTACTATATAATCTTCCCTTTTTGTACAACTCTTTCTTTTCCCCAGTTAATGATCTGTTTTTCATGTGCTTTTAGTTTTCTATGTGCCTACCATAAATTCTCCCCACACTCTTCACAAGCCCCGTAATTAAATTTTAATGTGGATGACTTTAATCTCAAAATAAGAGACAAGATCATTTACCACTTGAGGATGGAACTGGAGAGCTGAGACTTGAGAAGAATGAAGATTTAGAAATGTAGCTCTAAGAAATACCTACAGGGGCACCTGGGTGGCTCAGTCGGTTAAGCGTCTGCCTCCGGCTCAGGTCATGATCCCAGGGTCCAGGGATGGAGCCCTGTGCTGGGCTCCCTGCTCAGCGGGGAGTCTGTTTCTCCCTCTCCTTCTGCCCCTCCCCCTCTGCTCCTGCTTTGTCTCTCGCTTTCTCTCTTTCAAATAAATAAATAAAATCTTAAAAAAAAAAAAAAAATCAGCTAGAATGAAGCAGGTATTTCCAGGCTACAAAGTAAAAGGTGTAGAGGAGCCCCATTTCTAATCAGGATGTAGAAATGACAATAGACCATCATTTCACCCTAACAATCAAAACAAGCCAGATAAGGCTACAAAATCATGTTTTTTCTGAACCCATCAGAGTTCAGGATGCAAAGTAACCTCAGTGGAACTAAATTCCAGAAAGTGCTGAGCTGTGAAAAAGAGGCCCACAAATGGTTTCTTACCTGGTGGAGCAGCTAAGGAGGAAGAATCCCACCCCAGAGGAGGGTAAGGAGAAACCAACCTACTCTTTTTTTTTTTTAAAGATTTATTTATTTATTTGAGAGAGCGAGAATGAGAGAGAGTACATGAGAGGGGATAGGGTCAGAGGGAGAAGCAGGCTCCTCGCCGAGCAGGGAGCCCGATGCGGGACTCGATCCAGGGACTCCAGGATCATGACCTGAGCTGAAGGCAGTCGCTTAACCAACTGAGCCACCCAGGTGCCCCCAACCTACTCTTTAATAAATTTCAATAGCAACATGTATGCTGACAAGACATACTAAAATTCCGAGGATTTCACAGAGCAAATCTGTACCACCCAACCACTCATTCCCACTACACGCTTGTCAAAGTATGCCTAAGGTAGGGAGAGAGGCCTAGAAAGCTGAGAGATGCCCTAAGAAAACTTACGGTCTCCCTCAAATGCAGGCAATCTGTCCTCTAACACAGAGGGGAAAGAATGGGCAGGACAAGTGAGAAAAATCAACCCAAGAGATCTCAGACATTCAGCTGCCAAGGGCTGAGGTGGGACAGCAGAGCTAAGAGAAAAACTTCCACCCAGATACTCTGGACACTGAACTACCAAGGCTGGATTAGGGAAGGGCTACTGCAACACACCCCTGGAAGGTGTTACTGACAGAGACATATCTCACTCGCACAGAAGCCTGGGGTAAGACTAGAGCAAGAGGAAATCCAGAATGACCAAGGGACTGACAACTGGGCTGTAAAGCAGAGAAATCACCCCAGGTCAAGAAAGCTGAAGGCTCAGATACACAGCACAAAGAGGTAGCCGGAATTACACTCAGACAACAAATCTTCGGGAGGCAACGTCTCAATCCTGCTCTCAAAACACTTGAACTAAATCAGTCTAAAGTTGCAACAAAACCCTGAACTAGCCCAACAACACAGCTTACTGATTTAACCCCACCACCTATTAAACTAACATGAGAAATGACGGGCAGTTTTCTGGAAGTAAATACTATTTACTTCAATCTGTATGGTTTTTATACAAATATTCACCATTCAATCAAAAATTACAAGATACAGGGACTAGCAAGCCCCAGGCAAAAGATGAAATTATGAATCTAATCAGATTAGAGAAGGCCCAGATGCTGGAATATTAAACTGACTAAAACGACTGAGACAAAAACATTAAAGGACCTGATGGAAGACACAGACAACACACATAAAGAAATGGGAGAATTTCATTATAGATACTGAAGCTGGAAAAAAACCAATCACAGGGAAATGTTAGAAATGAAAAATACAGTTTCAGAAATTAAAAGATTTCTTTAGATGGATTTAATAACAGTCGGTAATGAACAGTGAACTTGGAAAACAGGTCAAATTAAAGTACCCAAATTGAAACACAAAGAGGAAAAAAAAGCATGGAAAAAAAAAAACGAAAACCCCTGAATATCCAAGAGCAAATGTCTACTGGGTTTAACTGGAGTTTAACTGGAGTCCCAGAAGGAGAGGAAAGAGAGACTAGGGCGGAAAAAAATACATGAAGGCATACTGGCCAAGAACTTATGAGAAATGATGACAGGTATCAACCCACAGATACAAAGGAAACACAGTCATAGTCCATGGGCTGAACTGGAGACAGAAGTAAAGATAAAGGCTGAGTGTCGGCTAGGATTGACAGTTAAGAATTTGTGGAAGATCCAGACAGAAGAAAACTGCACTCATTCATAAGCTCTTCTCCAAGGGCTTCAACTGAGATCTCTTCAAAGACTGGCATGGAGCAAGAGATGGGAGACAGCTCTTCCCCCTTACTGGTCTCGCCTATGAAACAAAAGCCTTCAACTAAGAGGGGAGAATCAGGAAAGCCTTCCACACCCAGAGCCCAAGGGAAAGAATGGAGCAAAAGCTATGGTACTGTTGGGGGAGGAGGAGAAGAAGGGGGCAGAACCTACTTGCCCACCTACCACACACAAGTCTTTCACCATGTAACAATAACTGCAGTCTACTCTGCTAGAGGAAGGCAGGAGACACTGCTACCACCAGTCCCAGACAAAGATACACTGATGCTAAGGAATGAGTAGAAGAAAAAGCAACCTGACCCCGGCACAGGAGCAAGAAACTGGCTTGGACCCAAGATCCTGCACTAACACAAAGCAAAGGTCTGCTACTCCTAGATGGAAAAATCCGTAACAACTATTAGCAAGTCACATTCAGTAACATATACAGAAAAAGTAATATCATCACCCAGTGGGGTTTATCCCAGGGAGCAAAACTGACTTGCCATTTAAATTAAAAAAAAAAAAAAAAAATCAAGCACCTTATTTATAGTGTAAAGGAGTAAATCCTTATGATTCTCTTAACCGATGCAGAAAAAAAGAAAGCATTTGACAATATTAATTTAATATCCATCTATGATTAAGAAGTCTCAGCAAACTGGAAATAGAGAAACAGAAAAGAGGAAGAAGTTCTTTATTCTGAAAAAAGACATCTACGAAAAACCTAGAGCTAGCAAATATGTAATGGGTGAAACATTAAATTCCCCTTTCCTTATTACTGGAAATAGGACAAGGATGTCCACTGTTGCCATTTCTATTTAATAATGCACTGGATGTTCTAGCCAGCACAGTAAGGCAAGAAAGAGGAAAAAAAAAAAAAAAATGAAGGCATAAAGACTGGAAAGAAAGAGGTATATTCTCTGGTGATATGACGGTCTCCATAGAAAACTGCATGGAATCTGCATGGTAGTAAGGTTGTTGTAATAAACCTATACATTTACTAAAAAAAAAAAAAAAAAAAAAAAAAAAAAAAAGTATAATTCTCAAAAACGGACTTGGGATTCTCAAAAGACCATTCTCAAAATGGTCTCCCAACTGAAGATATTTAGGCCTTGGTATAGTTTGTTAGAAAAAAAATGGTCACAACCTAATGAATAATCCTATTCATTCCCTCAAAAGGGAAGAACAAGTAATGAGGTTAAGGTCCCCCAGCCTCAATTCAGGAGACTGTCCCAAGGGTCTCAGAAGAGGCAATATAGTATGCCAAATTTCATAAACTGATTTGGCCATGGATACACTTTGTAAGGGACATCTCCTGGAACTCCCCATCACAATGCCACCGAGGCACTCTTGATAGCCCAGCTGTGGTTTAGACACTAAAAATTTGAAAGGAGCCAATAAGCAGGATTATGTGACTTTCTTTAGCAATACAGGAGAACTGGTGAGAAAGTGAAGTTCGCTCAGAGCTAGAGATCTGTAGGGTAAATAAAGAACAGAGAGAACTTGAGAGTAGCCCTCTTAAGCTGTCCACAGTGGTAGACTCGGCCATAATACACATCAATAAGCACTCTAGTACATAAAACTACAACTTGACAAATAAAGCAAACCCACAAATTCCATCAAACACACGTAACAATCCACCAAAGTTGATGTTTGGGACTAGCAGGCAGCAAAAGATATAGCTGGCTACCTTGGACTTCTGCTGAATTCCTACTCTGCCACAAGCATGCTGAAGGGGAGCGAGCTGTATAAACCTCAGTACCAAGTGATATAGTCTTACCCGGGCATGGAGAATATGCTTATTAATTCAACCTTTAGAAGGGAGAGGTAGCACAAAAAAGACACCAGAGCAGAAGCCTGAAAAGACAGAGAGGAGAGAACATCAGGCAGAAAGTTCAGCACGTTTTCTGGAGATAGGTAGCATTTTAGGAGTTACAAAAAAATATAGGTATTGCTACAATATGGGGTACAAGGAAGCAATGCAGTAGGCCACTGGGGAGAGGAAAGCCGGCTAGGATTACAGAGCTGGACAGAAGTTAGAGTAGTATTCCTTCAGTTATCTGTGAGACGATTCACCCGTTATTGACCAAGTGGATGTAGTCATTTTAGGGATAAGGAAGATTCGAAGACAACTACCACTAAGGAACATAACTGAAGAGCATGTGATGGTAGACAAATCACCATCTGGAACAGAGAAAGAGAAGCAAATCTGAAGGCTGTTACAGGGTGAGCATTATACAGGCTTTATGTAAGTCACCGTGATCATCACATGACCAGAAGACCACAGAGGCCCGGGAGAGGGTAGTCAGCACACACGTAAAAGTGTGCCCAAGCAAGGCAGAGACACCTAGTCCTGCTGAAAAACAGAGGCAGCCAGTCTCCAGGCGTGGTGTCTTAGGACCCTCCAGGTCCAGTTCTGGCCCCACACCAATTTTAGCCTTAGAACAAAACTCTTCGTGCATTCCATGAGGGATCCCTGTTCCTTGTGAAAAACTGACAGAACAAGCAAAATACAACAAGAATTTATCTAAAAGTGTCTACACCTTTGGTTCAATTAATTCATGTATGAGAATTCAACCTAAGAAAATGAATAAAACTTAAACTTCCATATAATCAGCAACACTGAAAGGGATTCTCAGCAGTAGGAAGAATGTGAGCAACAGGTTCTCTGTGACACTTTTGTTAGGAGAAATGTTTCTTAGGAGTTCAGATGTATTCTTGGGGACCTAAAAGTTTTCTATGAAACCTTTTAAATTTTTTTTCTTCATGGAAATAAACACATGAAAAGTTTAAGTCTACTCTGGGTCATCTGAGTGACCTCATGGCCTAGTACAACCACATGATCTCAGTGTCCCATGTCTTAGAACAGCACTTATGACCACTTTGGAATGATGTAATCACTGAAAGTTACCAGCCTCAACTTGTCATGTCTCTGTAACCATGGCTGACTGACACCTGGCTAATTATCTCTGGAGAATTTTTAAATTATTCAGTAAAATATTTTTCGGTAATGCTGATAATACATTTCAACCAGTTGAGCGTTTTAAGTAGCTAAGATATATTTAGCCAACAGTCTTGAAATAATAGACTGAATTTAAGTTTTTACAAGGAATCCATGTCAATATGCTCCAAGCCGAAGACGAAATGGAGTAAGAAAACTAGATTTATGATCAAGTTATTGAAATATGAATGAGTCATTTGCAGAATATACAGATTTCCTTCCATAGTGTGGCAGCAAGAGCTGAAGTTAGAATTTTTTTCCAACATCTGCAAGAACTGAAAAACAAGTTCAGATACTAATTCTGTTCCTAATTTCAGCAATAAGTGAGACATACAAGGCAGGATTCATTAGAATAGGAAGACCTTATCTGTACAGCTCAGTAAGAAAGCTTATCAAGTGATCAGTAAAATTGGGATTCAAAGATTACTCACTGGAAAATTTCAGTTAAGTAAGAGGTCTGATTATCCTGAACTCACAAATAAAGCCTGCAAGTTATTAATCATCGTATAACATAGTTTTACAAATAGGATTCTACATTATTTCCTTAAACTACAGCTCATGTTCTTTGTAGTCTTCAACCCTGCTGTACTTTGCTTCTTGTGCTTATTGATATAAACCCTATCACTGACATGTATTAAAAAAATCTCCAAAGCCTTACGTTTTCTCACTTTCATATACCTTTACAGTACACAAGTTTATACTTTAGAATCTTTTATGATTCACTTTGCTTCTTTCTAAAGAAACCCCTTTCTGCCCCCAAACACAGTAGAAAACACTGAGTGCTTACTCTATAACACGACAGGTTAGTCTCAGAGTCTAGGTAAGCATTAAACTCAATTCTCACAAGCACCCAGCAGGGTAGATACCCTTATTTACAAATGAGGAATCTGAGGCATGAAGGATCCAGATCTTACAAAGATACTCCTCCCTAGATATTCTTGTGGACATTTTAGTTCTGCTTTTCACATTTAGGTTTCTAATATACGAGGAATTTGTTTTTGGTTAAGGGCTGAGATAGTGACCTAAACACCTCCTGGAAGGATAGCCCACTTTGTCAGTGCCATGTACTAAATAGTTTATCTTTTCTCTGGTAATTCACGCAGCTCCTGTCACTACCTAATCCCTATAAACCAACGTCTGATTGTGGGCTTTGTATTCTGTTCATTGTACTTGTTCAAACCTACACCAGTATCATGGGATTTTACTTACTCCTGCTTTCTAGTAAGCTGATTATCTGCAGAGTGAGCCCCTCTCTTATTTTTCAAATTGATGTTAGTCATCTTAAGTTTAGTTTAAGTTCCACCAAAACTCCATAGGATTTTGATTACAAGTGCAATGAACTTATATTAATTTGTGAAGAACCAACATATTTATAATACTAAGTATCCCTATTAATGAAAATGAGATGTTTATTTATTTTGGACTTAATATCCATCAGTAAGTTGTATAATTTTCTCTGGAAAGGTCTCACACATCTTGTTGAACTTACTCTCCCAAATAGCTTGGGTTTTACTTATGGTGTTTATCTTAAAAAGTTAAATATTTCAGTCATACCAAAAAAAAATATGGAAACACCCTTGGCCTCCCACCTAGCTCTGTCAATTCTTAACATTCTGTGGTATTTGATCAGCTGTAAGAAATAAGACATGATAGATGGATATAGCTCAAGTCCCTTATATATACCTTTCCATTCCCATTCCCCTCCCTCCTTGCTTCTCAGAGATAATCAGAACCCTGATTTTCCCCCATTGTCACCTAATGGTTTTGCTACATATTGTATTCATAAATCTTTGCATTTTATAAATTTCTATGAAACTTTAATACTGTTCATGTCACATTGCTTTTTTTCACTATTATTACTATCCATGCTGATATTATAACCTTGAACTCTAGTTCATTCATTTCACCTCATACTGCATTGCACTGTGTGACTATTACAGCTCACTGTCCATTCTCATTTTGATTCCTATTTAGATTGTTTCCAATTCTCCAACCTTACAAGCTGCCATGAGTAGTGTGATGTATATCCTCTTATAGGTATGTGAGAGCTGTTTAAGGGCAGAAACTTTCAAACTTCTTGATCAAAAAAGAAGACCCACAGTGAGAAATACATTGTACACTGCAACCTAATTCTTGGTCTCTCTCAATTAAAAGAGACATTTTACTGTATGTTATCCTCTGCTATTTCTCTAAATTCAGGGCCGTGAACCATTGGTGAACATGAAATCAATTCAGTTAATTCTGAAAAATATCTTTCAAAAAGCGAAAGAAAAAAATAGGCAAAAAATAATAAAACTCATAGAGTAAATAAGCCAGAATACAGTAGAAAACAGAGTACACTTATTTTAAGATTTTTACTTCAGTTTTTGTCACATGTAAAATAATATTTTCCACCAGGGTCCGTAAAAAACATATGATAGCCACTGCCTTAGGAGCTGCATAGGAGCACATCCACATATCCTTTACCAAATTCAGTCAACCTGATAAGAGCAATTGTCATTCCCACCAGGGAAGTAGGAGTTCCTACTTTACCCAACATTTGACATTATTTGGTACCTCGAACTTTTTCCAAAAGGATGGGTGTGACACAGAGGGTTGCTGATGTTTTGCACTTCCCTAAGAAGTTTGAGAATATTTTCATGTTTATTGACTTTTCAGGATTCTGTTCTTTGAATCATCTGCTCATATTCACCATCTTTTCCTTAATTCACAAGGTTTATGTATTCTGGATGATAATCTTTTGTTACACATGCCACATATCTTCACCCAGCAAGTTACTTTTGATGGCTTTTTATACTTAAGATTTCACTTTAATGAGCTCATCTTTAATCAATATTTTAAATACTGTATTATGTATACATTGGGATCTTCTTAAAGATCCTTCCATATGTTGTCATCTTTTAAAGGTCATAAAGTCTAAAGTTTTGCTTTTCATCCTTGTAACTTATTTTTGTGTATGCTGTGAGGCATACACAAAAGGATCTTCCCCTCCCCAGCAAAGATAACCAAGTATACCAGTACCATATATTGAATCTTCCCTAGTAATTACAATGCTACTTGTTTTTCCAGGCTCTTTTTTTTTTCTTCCATTAATCTATATCCGAGGCAAATACCATCACCTTGTAACTACTAAAGCGAAAAAATATGTCTTGGTATCTGATGAAGTGAATCCTCTTTCACCTCCTGGGATTTTAATTGGAATGACACCAAATATATAAATAAGTGGAGGAAAACGGACATGTTAATGATAGTGTCTTCCATTCATAAACACTAGTATGTCTGCTTAAAATTTGAATTATAAGGGTGTTAAAATTTTCTCCATTAAGGTATCACACATGTTTCTGTTTTATTTTTCCCTAGGTATTTTGTAGTTTGTGTTGTCATTTTAAATAGCGACTTTTTTTAAAATTTTGTGTCTTGCTGGTATACAGAAATGCATGGTTTTTACATACTGTTTAAAAATCAACTTTATTGAGGCATAGTTTACATACAGTAAAATGCACAGATGTTAAATGTATAGTTTGAGGAGTTCTGACAAATGTATACATCCATATAACCATCATCCCAGAAAGTTTCCTTGTGTCCCTGTTCAGTCAATCTACCTTCCTCACCCCAGGCAGCTACTGATCTGATTTCTATCAAAGTAATTTTGCCTGTTCTAGAAACTCATATAATTGGAATCATGCCTTATATACACTTCTGTGTCTCTCTTTTTTTTTTTAACCAACACTCTTTACTCAAATTAAGCAAGTTCTCTTATACTCCTAAGTTTTCTAAGAATGAGTACAGAATTTAATCATATGCTTTTTTCCCCTTCAACCATGAAGATTATCATATGGCTTTTCTCCTTTGATGTGTTGATTTCATTTACGGGTTTTCTAATGTTTAATCATCTTTACATTCCTGAGACACGCCCTTATTAGTCATGGTATTTTTTAAGCAAATACTAACATTTTACCCAAAATTTCTATTGCCACGTTCATTAGTGCGATGTGGCCTGTTCATCTCCCTTTGCATACTACACTTGTCCCACCCAGAGTATCAAGATTACAGTAGCCTAACAGAATAATTTTTTGTTATTTTCTAAAACATTTTGTATAAAACTGGAATTACTGATTCTTCATAGTTTTTTTTAAGATTTTATTTATTCATTTGAAAGAGAGAGAGAGAGCACACACAAGCAGGCAGAGGGGCAGAGGAAGAGGGAGTAACAGACTCCCCGCTGAGCAGGGAGCCCAAAGTGGAGCTTGATCCCAGGACCCTGGAAATCATGACCTGAGCCAAAGGCAGACGCTTAACCGACTGAGCCACCCAGGTGCCCCTCTTCATATGTTTTATACAACTTGTCCATCTGGGGTTTTCACTTGGGATTTGGGTTTTTGGTTTTGGGTTTTTATTTAATCTTATTTTGCTGTAGGTAGATGTCTAATTTAAATCTTTAAATTATAATCTTGTCAGTACCCCTGGGTGGCTCAGTCAGTTACACACCTGCCTTCTGCTCAGATCTTGATGCCAGGGTCCTGGGATCGAGTCCCCTCACTGGGCTCCTTGCTCAGTGGGGAGCCTGCTTCTCCCTCTGCCTACCACTCCCCCTGCTTCTGCTCTTTCTCTTGGACAAATAAAATCTTAAAAAAAAAAAAAAAAATTATAATCTTGTCAAGTTTCTTATTCTTAAGCCAATTTTGGTCATTTACTTTGCAAGAAATTGTGCATTCTATCTGTTTTCAAGTTTAAAGGCAAAAAGCTCCACAGTATTCTCAGTTTTTAAATCTCAATTTGTCTGTAGTCATATCCCTTTTTGATTTCTAATACATTTGTGCCCTTTTTTCCTCCTCTATCAATCTTGGCAAATGTACCTTTCACTTAGTTGATATGATTAAAACTTTTTTTCATTAACATTTCTCAAATTTATTTCTTTTCTTTTCTTTTACATTGTATAGTTAGCTCATTAATTTTTAGTTCTTTACTAACAAACATCTCCTCATGAGTGGGATTAGTGTCCTTATAAAAGAGACCCTAGGGAATTCCCCTGCCTCCTTCCACCATAGGAGGTGAGCAAAAAGAAAGGTATCTATGAAGTTCGAGGAAGCAGGTCCTCACCAGATACCAAATCTGCTGGCACGCTAAATTTGGACTTCCCAGCCTCCACAACTGTGAGAAATAAATTTCTGTTGTTTATAAGTGTCCCAAGTCTATGGAATCCTATTACGGCAGCCCAAGATGGATTAAGACATAGATTATGCCTACTGTATATTTTTTTTATTCCTTTACTTTGAAACTATGTCATCATACTTTTAGATATGTCTACTAATAAAAAGCATTTAGTTTTTTGTTTGTTTGTTTCATTCTCTTTTACTCAGCAATCTTTACCTGAAATTATGTATTAGGTTTATGAAAATACTTCGCTAATTTTTATCATCTTATTTTGTGTTTTCTAATTCCCAAGCATCTTCTTTGCTTTTTCCCTCCTCTTCTGCCTTCTGTTGGAATGATCAAATTTATTTCCACTTCCTCATTCCGATTTGAAGTTATACATTCTAATTCTTTCAGAGGGTTATCCTTTAAAATTCAATGGAAAACTTTAATCAGTAGGTTGCAGGTGAAAACAGCAGCCTATTAAAAACCATAATAAAAGAATTAGAAAAAGCAAAAAGAATCTCATGAAGATAGAGAGAAGAGTTAAAAAGAAAACAAGCAAAATTTTGGTAACTGGAAAACAAATGGATGAGTAGTCACTGTTGAACAGATCAGAGAACTACTAACTCTATGCGAGGTGTGGGGAAACATCCTGATTTTCACAGCAGAATCCTCAAAGGGTTAAGTAAAAAAGACAGCACCAGTCACAGCAAACACTGAGGGCTGAGAGAAGAGATGAAATAGGCAGGATTGGGTGAGAGTTATTTGAGAAGCAATGACATCCTCAGACCCGCTCCCCCACTTTGTCACGGGGTCCTGTTCCTCTCCCTCTACGGAAGACTGAATGTTCTCAGCAGAGAGTAGAACAGTCTCACTGGACTAGAAGACAGCCTGGGAACCACTAGGAAAAGAGAGGGAGTAAAGGAACAGGGGGAGTACATTGTATGCTAAATATGGACTCCTAACCCCTTCCTCCACTGGGTTCTGGCTCCCAAAATAGTAGCAGCCAGACCTTTACCCATTTAGTCAGATCAAGACTCTTCTCTGGGGTACCTGACCAAACCCAGGAGGGAAGACGTACAGATACTAATACTGAGAGTTTACCAACAAACAGCCCCCACAGATCCCTCTACAATGAAACTGAAAGGAGACAAGACTCACCCACATGCTCAGTTTCCAAGCAGTTTTTTGGACCCCTACCTTTGTAATTAGGGATGACTCTCATTACCTAAGGGAAAAATGGCTAAAAACAGAAAAATATAACTCAAGAAATCTGAGACCATACAGAGAAAAAAAAACATTGTAAAAGTCATCAACACAGCTATAGAAACAAGAGAGAGCAACCCTGAAGAGCAGCTTGCTTTACAAAAGACACATTCAAAGAATAAAAGAAGAGTTCTAAGATAGCTTGATAGCTTTTGAAGGCGGG